>NC_086324.1:9569910-9870592 GCF_036172605.1 Pelobates fuscus | reverse complement strand
ATGTGCAATCTATTTCTTAGCAATATCTCTGAAACATACAAGTACGTAAAGACCTAACAAGCTGTATTTTCGATTCGGTCTGTTATTGAACTGCCTTGACTACCCGTTTATAAAATAGCATTTCATTTTTTCTGAGATATGGAATTCATAGTTAGAAGATAAACATAGGACACATAAAAAATAGACCAAGTTTAGAGATATGCACATTTTAAATTTGTACATTATTTGTTCACTCTTGCTTACACTAATTATGGCAAAGAGATACAAATAAATGATAAAATTCCCTAATTAAGAAACCCAATGGCATATTTATAAAAAATCTGCTTCATAGAGATGACAACAGAGAACAAACACAATGTCTGTATAAAGGGTTAATTCCCACATAACAGAATGTACAGTTCTGCCAACTATATTGAAAATGGCTAACAACCTTTAGACAACCCCTATACTGTTGTAAATAAGCACAGAGTCACCATCACACACACTCTGGCTGTTAGAATGAAATTAGGATGTTTTTGTCCTTAACCCCTGAAGGACCAAACTTCTGGAATAAAAGGGAATCATGACATGTCACACACGTCGTGTGTCCTTAAGGGGTTAAAAAGCTTTCTGTACTGCGGAGTTACCATTTTCAGTTCCACTGCAGAGATGTAGAGTGAAAGAATAGAAACATGGCAATAAATATTAATTTATTAAGAAGGTGAGCTGTTGTTCCCCCTTCCCCCTTTTCCCTTCTGTATCCCGTTACTTTTATGTATATGTTATATTAAATGCCAATAAAAACGAGACATTGAAAAAAAAAAAAAAAGAAGGTGAGCTGTTGGTGTGTATATAAACTGCACAGACAACAAGCACAATCTGAAACATAAAATGCAAGAGATAACAAACAACATTTTAGTACGTCCAGAACACAGCTGAAAACTACAGAATTTTCACATATTCCTCCAGAAATTCACAATTATGTCTATTGAAGCTCAATTATTAAACATATAGACACATGACGCTCACAAAGAACATACTATTAAAAGAGAAAAACAACATATTTTGTACTAGAAAAAAAAACACAGTTTTTTGTGTTATCAATGTCTAGCATTATTTAGCACTGTGTTAGAAATTCAATCAATACACGTTCCTTTAAGTATGAATATACCTTAAAGAGGTAATTTACTAGGTTTATGTAAATAGTTGAAAAAGAAGTAAACTGTTAATATAAAATTCAGATGAATTACTATTTTTGCAAAGTCTAGCAAATCTGCAAATAATAATCCAAAAGAGGGCTAAAGTATAGAAAAGATGGATTATTTAACACACTACAGTAAAGGTAGAAAAACTTCACCATATATAAAAGGAAAAGAGACAATTTTATACATAAAAAATAGCAAATACTCACAAACAGGTGCAAACATGAAAGCAAATGTACAAAAATAAGCCCTGCTCTCAGACTCCCACTACCCCTCGGTGGCAGCAGTGATCATAGTACACATCAGCCCTGATACATTCAATAGAAACCAACGAAAAAAGTTACTATTCCAAATCCCTCTGCATATTGAAATACATAGAGGTTATCTAGTAACTCTAATGGCCGTCACATCTTTAACTGAAAGCCAATGTGTCAATTATTATAGATTAATATAAAATACAATCAGCAGTATCTCAAAGCTCAGTCTTAATTCTGCTTATTCAGATTGTCTCAGTCACAGTTTCAGATTATTAACCTTTTACCCAGCTGGCTCTGCCTTTGTCAGGGGTGAAACTGTTCCTGTTTGACTGGGACCTCTGACTTCCTTCCTTTGTAAACAAAGTTCTTCCTATTGAGAATTCTTAGAGAGCAAGTTCCAAGGTACCAACCCCAGCCTTTAAAGCCCAACACATCAATGGAGAATGTTTTATGTTGGGCCGTAAAGACTGGGGTTGGTACCTTGAAACTTGCCGTCTATGGGATTTTCACTCCAGAGCTGAATGTTTTGACACTTGACAAAACACCTCACTAGGTTTTAAAGTTCTTAAATTAAGCAGGAAAATGATTGTATCTAACCATTGTCATTGTTCAATCAGCCGTGAGTAGGAAGAGCCTGCCTGAATATTAGTAAAATAATTAGTCCACATCTCCTTCTACTGTGCAATTAAACACTGACAATGACGTCTCAGTTATTTACTGTTTGGCCACACAGATGTTTTGTCAGCTCCAAGGACATTTTATTTATTTCTTTTTCAATACACCTTACAAAGAAAATATATTCTCAACATTTCTGCCAATTAGGACGTGTTTCTGTCACAAACAAGAAACAAAAAAAAACAGCTGCATTTTAGTTTCTCCAGAAAATAACTTGCAGCCTCCGTTAGCTATGTTCTACAAAGAAAAGGCCAATCTTACAAAAAACAGATTTCTATAGACTGAGTTGGGAATTATCATGTGATATGACTCACACACTAGTCAGCAAAGCATTGACAATACGAAAATATACCTTAACCTCAGACTTATACATTGTGTGTTTACAACAAATTAGTATTCACAACAAATCAGTATTCACAGACAAGTAACTGACAAAAGAAAATTTGCCTTTGAGTTTAGGCTTTTCTTCATGAAATAGCCAATGCATAGGGATTCTTAATTATTTATTACCTTGTGAATGGTAGTGAGAAAAAAGCTAGGCTGCAAAATGAAGTCGTATTCTCCAAATCATGCGATTTTCAGTCTTGGATAGTTTCTTAATGCAACACAGTAACATTTTTAGAGAACAAACTAAAAAAATATTGTTAATGGTCAATAATAATCCTATAGATGTCTCCTTTAGGGTTTCCCTAGATAAATTCATATCCCAAACTGGTACCTAGATTAAAAGTTAACTTTAAATAGATACCCTTCTGTTGTGATAATAACTCTGTATCATATCGTAAACCTGCCCTTTATCATAAAAAAAAGTTTGACCACTCAGGACTTCCTTTTTAGCATGGATATTGTACCCCCTGATGTACATCTCTCCGCAATTAACTAAGAGTGAAATTAAGATATTAGTATAACTGGTGAGTTTAGAAGCTAGCACCCACTAGCATTGCATCGCAATGTATTTAATGGGTGAGACATGTGGTTACCAAATTTCCCACCAAATCTGCAACAGTTCCTGTAAACATGGCCTTCGGGATATTGTACAGTTCGAAAGTCTGTCATGGACAACTTTTCTCCTCTATTTCAAATTCAGACTTCATTTTTCTAAACCACAAAACTTTTGCTTTATTCTCATGAACACATAAAACCATTGTAAGGCTCACATAGTAGATTAAAAGAGTCTAGACATCTTTATTTGTTTATCTAGCAGTAGACGTATCATTGACTTCTTCATCGCGAAGCTGGTGTACAAGAAATAATTCATGATACAACTAATTAGCTTCTCCAGAAGGATATAAAATTGAAGGGCACGGTGAATGTTTGCTTTGTAGAGAGTAAAAATTACGTTATTAAAATCATGATTTTTTATGCAGCTTACAAATTGCTTTAAGTTAATGCATTTTTAGACTACACCGATTTATGGGAAATGTTGTCATCTTTTATCATGTTCCAGTGGACATAATGAATATTTAACATTAATAAATGACTAACGTGCATTTCACAATTTCTCAAGATTAAATAAAAATTGGATTTATACCTAAAGATTTGTTAATTGAATGGTGACTTCTGGGAAATCCCATGCTGAGGTCAGCGAGTACTTGATTTCAGAACGGAGGACCATGACTGAATAAATCCTTTAATGAGCGGAATTTAAATGACTCACAAAGAAATTTCACATTTATTTTTGATAAATAGGAAATGTAATTAAAGCTATTCAGATCAGCAGCTTTTTTTCAAAGGCTACAGCAGTGCCATGCAACTAAATAGATGTTAATGATAACTAACTTGATTGCTATTGTATATATAACCAAGGGCACGCAACAAAATGTGAGACTAGTGATCAAAGAGTTTTTTAAAATAACAGTTTCATATTAAAGAATGTTTCCTTAATCTTTTACCTTTTTCTCTGTTTTATTTAACTTTCACAGTCTATGTTTGAAAACCGACAAGGACTTTTAACAATATTGACGTTTCAGTTGATGTTTCCTAGTATTACTGAAGGGAGCTGGGTACTAACTGGTAATGGTTAAAGGGACACTATAGTCACCAGAACAACTACAGCTTATTGCATTTGTTCTGTGAGTAGAATTATTCCCTTCAGGCTTTTTGCAGTAAACACTGTCTTTTCAGAGAAAATGCAGTGTTTGCATTACAGTATAGTGATACCTCCACCGGCCACTCCTCAGGTGGCTACTAGAGCTGCTTCTTGGGGCAGTGCTGCACAGTGAGCAGCACTGCCATTCAATGTCTCTGCCCCTGATCTGCCTCCTTGACAGTCTCAGCCAATCTTATGGAGAAGCATTGTGATTGGCTCGGACTACCACTTTTGATTATGTCAGCAGACAGCAGGCAGGTCAGAGGCAGAAAGGGGCGGAGCCAGCAGCTGCAGGCTTGAATACAAGTAAGATGTTACTATATTTAGGGGGGGGGGCAGGGGAGCAAGATGGTGGTTTTAACACTATAGGGTCAGGAATACATGTTTGCAACTCATCACAACAGTTTCCAACTCATCACAACTCATGGTAGTGAAGAATTAGTAAATAGTTTTGTGATGAAAATAATTAACACTTAGATTGTTAGAAGAAAATTACTGCCAGCACACAAAAGTCCCCAGGTCATCCTGGGTTGGTTAAATTACCTATCAAATAGGTGTTCATCAGTGGTAAGTTTATGTAAACTCACCTGCACCACCCTGTACTCTAGAAAACTCTTCAATATCCTTCAAGGGGTGAGAAAAAGAGGAACTATCAATAAGTTAAAGGTGACAACTTCATTAAAATGAAAAGGAAGTCATGTGTATTGTCACATGGTTTATTGAAACTATGGCTGCGAAGCCCAAAATGAGGCACAAATGAATGAAAGATTTATATAAATCCAGTGTCTGTTGAATCCCATTCTCAAGTGTCTCACTTTGTAGAAATATATCAGAAAAGGAGATACGATGCATTTATTATAAGTAAAGCAAACATAAAGCAGGACATATGTTCACAAGCGCAATATGGTAATACTCTTTTGCTTGTTTAAAGATTAGTAATTCTTAATTTTTAGTATTGAAAGGCAAAATATGCAGTGCACAAATAGCAACACAAATTAAGCTGACAGCACTATATGTACAAAAAACATAAAAAAACAAGCGTGAATATAGACCCTTGAATACCCTTGAAAAACAAGTTAGCCTTTAGGCTGATAGCCATAGTGACATATAAAATGATAGCATGGTGACATATAAAATGATAGCATAGTGACTTTACTGAGATAACCAAACTGTGAAATTAAAAAAATAAAAATAAAATGAGAAATAACTAAAACAATGCTCTGATTCACAAGATTGTTATGCCTCAGTGAGCTCACCGACTCCTTATCGTAGGGTGGACAGAATTTGTGATAGCAGATAACCATATAGGAATAGGTTTTCTAACCACACCCAGAGCTGATAATAACCTGGAACCATCACCGTCCAGCCTCCAGGCTAACAGGCAGGCAATGAAACTACACTTCCCAATCAGATGCTCCAGGTATCACGATCTGTCCTAGTATCTGAGCCAAAAGACCTTATCTGACATATACATGTTTGCCCCTTTGTATCGTCTGGGAATAGAAGCAATGTAAAAGAACTGAGCATCCAGGTGCCTGCCGCCTATAGAAAGTCAGCAAATCCGGCTCAGATCCTCCCAGATGTTGTCAGGCATCTGCCATTTTATGCATATATCCCATTACGCTGCATTCGCATCCCAAATGCCTCACAAATGTGGTCAAATTACCGTTTTGTGTCCTCCAAGAGTGCACAGGCAGCAGCTGTGCTGTTAAAATTGAACCAGCAGCCATCTTGAAACAGCAGAGCTTCTGCTCAATAGACAGATAATAACAAGTAAGGTCCAAGTTTAAACAGCCACAGGGCTGCCTGGGAGGTATTTGTCCGGTCCAGGGAAGATGGGGATCTGTAAATATGAATTTCTATCCACAAGCAAGGAATTGGCCACCTTCCCCGCTCAGACTGGTAAGTAGGCTCAATCGTAGGGAAATAACTGACAATCCTGGTAGAGCTGTTAACACAATAATGTCAGAATGCACCCTGGCAGATAAATGTAGATTCTGTTGCAAAAAGCTTTGGAAAATACAGAATTCTGAACACAATTTGAGAGGTTAACTGAGGAGCCTCGGCAACATGCATTCTGCGGTTTGAGAGGCTCCCCCAGCCTCAAACCCCAGCTTCCCTACAGAATTACAAAATTACCTGTTGGTACATCGCAAATCAACTCAAATTCAATTCTTCTTGGGATATCTGTTACGATTGACAAAGTTTTATGGTATGTATGAATGTGATGTAGGGATAATGGTTACATTTTAAAAATGAGTAGAGGGGGGCGGGGCCTGACTGCCGGTCGGATCAGACGTGTTTCGTCTGAGCTCCTGCTTCTGAGCAGGAATATCAGAGCTAACTGCAGGCCACAAGCAGCCACCGACCTGAAATTATGATTAGAGCACTGCTCAGGCGATGGGGATTCAGGTGATACCCGACAAGACCCCCAATGGCACCAAAGTAACCCGGTAGAGGCCTGAGGCCTACAAGCTTGAGCCTGGGTGAGACGGCCGCTCGCCCGGTTCTCCGACCGGCGCTCTGCCACCCCCCCCTCTGGACCGGGGGTGTCATCCCGGTCCCCACGGGCGACCACCACTGCATGCCGCATCACCTCCACTCCAGTCCGACCGAGCATCGCGGCCTGGACGGAGTGCCCCAAGATGGCCAACCAAAACCAAACCAACGCACAATATGGCATGGACACCGAGCAGCACACAAGTGAGCTTGGGGATTGCATCAAGGCGGAGACCTACAGCAGCTCCCGTAACAAGCCACATGCTTGCCCCCACATCCATGAGAGCGAAACCACCAGACCAGGCCTCCACATAAGCCACTCACCCGACCTGGGAACCGGTGCACGGCACAGCTCGTCACCATCCTCCCAAACCACAGCCGCAAATTGGGGAGCCGCAAAGCTGCACACTCTGCTAAACGCTGCTGGAGCTGAGTCCCGGTCCAGGGGCGCCCCTGCAAAGACAAACACCGACGCCAAGAGACACGTCAATGCACTGGGCATCGGCTGAAGGGACTACCTCGGTGCCTCATAAGCGGGCATGCCTCACTGGGGACAGTTAGCAGTTCCTACTCTATCCTGTCAGCCCCCATCCTGATGGACAAAACGGGACTTACTTTGGGCTCATACAGATGGCACCCGGAGCGCCCATGACGGCGCTGATGTCCCCTCCTCACCCTCTCAGCAGATCAGTCTGTCATCACACACGCGATCCCGCTCCCAAGCTGAATACCCCACTACGTTTTATTACTAACTCTCACACAACTGTTATATGCAAATACTATATGCAAACGTTCTATGCAAATGTTCTTTGCAACTGTGATAAGCTAATGTTATATGCAAATGTAGGGTATTCATAATTATTCCTGTCCATACAACAGGTAACCGAACAACCAATATTTACGCCTAAACAAGTATAGCTGCAATAAGCTAAATGTGCAAACACATAGCGTCTACATAAGGGACTACAATAACGACTCCACTAGCATGTAACTCAGCATATAGACCTAACTACACTAGTACAGCTAATCTAGCATGGTCAAGCATAAATTGTTTTCACTTGCTTTATTTACTTTACTATGGCAATACAATCGTTTAGTTACGCTGGATAAAAACACAAAAAATGTGCGAATCTTCATGCCACTGTCTAACATGTATAAATCTTGCAATACGCCGTTGTGGCGTCTGTTGAAACCCTGTACCCACCCGCACAACAAAAATAAAGAATTGAAAAAAAAAATGAGTTGAATTGAAATAACTAGACGTGGGATTCATGTCAAATTGTTAGTTATTAATTGTTGTAATTATATTTAGTGTTACCTCTCTGGTGTTATGAAATTGAACTGATAACTTGTATTTCTTTTATAACATACAGCACGGAACGGACCTTTCATTACCAGTCATCCAGTGTGTGTTCAGACGTATCCTCTACAATTGGAACAGGAGGAAAGGAGGATTGTTTTATGTTTTCTAATTTAAATGGAGCATATTCAAAAACATTTGGGTTCTTCCAATGGGGAACTCAACCCAAACAAGAAACCCAGCAAAATCTTTCATCTTTTTATTCAATGGCAAACAAAACACAGCAGTAGGAATGAGAACCATAAAAAAAAAAAACCCTCACACAATCTCTTTCGGCACTTACCTTTTATCTAAAGTCTCAAAAGTGTTAAAATTGCAGTTTGATAGATTTATACATGATAGTGGCGGTCTTTTATTTGGTAATACCATGCAGTATAGAGCTACAAACACATGCAGTAACAGAATGTTTTAAAATAAAATCCACAGATGATAATTACAGTATATTGTGCTGTGCTGTTGGAAGCAGTTCAGATTGTCATTTTCTTTCTTTATATTCAGACACAATGCATCGACTAAAAAGGAAAATGTATTTGCTTTTCAGATTTGTTCTGCTTACAGTACAGATGACTGAGCTTGCTCATATTTTCAAAATCTAAATCCCTTCAGCTTTGCTGATCCAGGAATTATAGGATGGCAGGCCTCGATAATATAAACCAATCTGACATATTACATATTTCTGTGACCTTATATAGCACTGGGCCATCGCCCAAAGCATTATTTGGGAATCATTAAGATATAGCATTGGAAGTGCATTCTAACAGGTGGACAGAGGCAGACACGGGGAACGGAGCATTACACTTCCAATCCTCCCCTTTTAATTGCTTTACTTTATCTTATAGACCTCGGATCTTCATGCATTTTGAACCATATTTAATCACATCCTCCAGCTAATTATTCACAATTCAAACAGTATTTTGTATAATATCCTTGGATTTATCAGCAGTCAATTTCCATTTCACCTCTTCTATCTTCTGTCCTACTGACACCAGTATCATTTGCATTGTAGAATTTTGGACGATGTTGCAAACATGTTGCATAAAATTATCTCTCCCTTTCACCTCTAATGCTGCCGAACAGGGCTCCTTCTTCCTCTTCTACCAGTATATTTAATTACATATATTACTGTCCCCAAACGATCATTAATTCACCTATTCTGCAGCACTGCTGAATATGTTTCCATTTATATAAATACAAGTTATAGTAATACAATGAATGGTCACTACCAATGATATTTAATAATCTCCCGGTCAATCATTGTTATAAGCTCCGCCCATTACACCTGGCAGTCAGTATAGAGAGAGCCACCTCCATCTTAGCTCCCTGTCAATCATTGTTATAAGCTCCGCCCTTTACACCTGGCAGTCACTATAGAGAGAGCCACCTCCATCTTAGCTCCCTGTCAATCATTGTTATAAGCTCTGCCCTTTAACCTGTCAGTCAGTATAGAGAGAGCCACCTCCATCTTAGCTCCCTGTCAATCCTTGTTATAAGCTCCGCCCTTTACACCTGGCAGTCAGTATAGAGAGAGCCGCCTCCATCTTAGCTCCCTGTCAATCATTGTTATAAGCTCCGCCCTTTACACCTGGCAGTCAGCATAGAGAGAGCCACCTCTTAGCTCCCTGTCAGTCATTGTTATAATCACACCATCTTAGCTCCCTGTCAGTCATTGTTATAAGCTCCGCCCTTTACACCTGGCAGTCAGTATAGAGAGAGCCACCTCCATCTTAGCTCCCTGTCAATCATTGTTATAAGCTCCACCCTTTACAACCAGCAGTCAGTATAGAGAGAGCCACCTCCATCTTAGCTTCCTGTCAATCATTGTTATAAGCTCTGCCCTTTACACCTGGCAGTCAGTATAGAGAGATCCCCCTCCATCTCAGCTCACTGTCAATCATCGTTAAGCATAGCTGATGTGGAGAATTTTTCCAAGTTCGGCTATTTTGACCTTACATTTAAATCTTACTTTAGTGTATAATTCTCACTTTAGTGTATAATTCTGAGAGCATTTTATTTCTCCTCTTCATTTGCACTGTTTTCCCTGGCTTTGCCTAGTCTGGACTGGATAATTATGTAATTTGCGAAATCTTAGAGATAGAAAGAGATAGAAGTATGTTATAAAACGTAAATGTGCACTCGTGCACTCGAGTTAAGCTGAGTAAATGGAGCCATGGAGTCCAAAGAATCTACTCTTCTCCGAGCTCCTCTGTAGGGGATACAGAAATGGCTAAATAATTAAATCATATTTTAATTGAAAGACGCTGAATTTTAAATTGTTAGTTGACTGGATGTGCAAAAGTATTGTGTGATACTGTAATGAGAAATGTCTCCTGCTGTTAACACTTATTAATGTTGATCATTTAGAAACATAGAAACATAGAAACATAGAATGTGACAGCAGATAAGAACCATTCGGCCCATCTAGTCTGCCCAATTTTCAAAATACTTTCATTAGTCCCTGGCCTTATCTTATAGTTAGGATAGCCTTATGCCTATCCCACACATGCTTAAACTCCTTTACTTTAAACTCCTTTTAACATAATAAGTATATGGGGTAATACTGGAACCTGAGAAAGTTTTCTTAACTGAGAAAAGAGTCAGTAAAACTGACTACGGAAAATATCTGACAACTAGAGACTGAATAATAATAATAATAATAATAATAATAATAATAATAATAATAATACCCAATAATTAACATAACATTTCACTGTTGATCACGCTGCTCTGTTGAGGAATATGTTGTAAAACAATCAATTTCTATTTACTTAATTTCCTGTATTCGAATTAAAATTGCACTATATTAGTGAACAGAAGATCAAGTGTTTCGGATTAATTTAGTCTTTTGGACTATAGTTACGGAACATTTAAATTGTCTTCTGATTTTATCATGTGTGATTTGGTCAAGTTTTGTTTTACAAGAAATCATTAACTCTACGTCATATTAACAAAATATTAACAGAATCAAAGTCTAGATTGTTCCAAAATCTAAATATATTAATAATTAGAAGAATTGAAAGCGTGACCTCAAGCCATGCCCCCAAGCCCTCCAGGTAAGAGAGCCGGGACTGAGCTTCCTGGCATTCATATCCTCACATATCATGACTTCAGTGCCGTGATGGTCTTCCATGGAAGAATTGTAAGCACATACACATCATTTCTTCATTTACTGAAAGGTCTTACTCCCTTATTTTGCTGCACTTATTTAAAACCAAAAATAAAGATTTCAAAATAAGAAACTATTATTGGTTAAATAACACAAAGTCCTCTAACAGAGTAAAGGTTTCTGAAACTTAACTCTGCCACGTGCTTAAATTAAAAGTTTGAGGACACATGAAGACATTACACGTCTAGCAGAATCGATTGGAAGAAAAACTGTATTTTGTTATTAATCACAAAAGTTAAGAGTAGATTAATGTTAACTTACATTTTACAAATCCCATATGTATGGAATATATGAGATAATGAATTATATATAACTATTAGCAAGAAGGTGAGTCTAAATTATTCATTTGAAAAAAGTGGACAAACATTGCTATTACAAATCTTCATTAAGGAGACTATTTATTAATTATGTATTATCCACACTTGTAAAATGCATAGCAAAGCTCTAGATTGCTATGTAGGGTGGCTGCGTTGGCAATATTAGAGCCAAGTCTGGAAGTTGTGGCTCCGGACTTTCCTTTAATTGAACGTGCCAGGACCCCAATACCCTGGTGTCCAAAAGTGCCCAAATTCCCTCCTGGCACAAAGTTTTCTCCAAAACACTAATTATCTGTCCAGTTTTTGGTAGTGTAGTTTACATATGATTTCACCAACAAATAAAAAAATTGGTTGTTCCATTTGGACTGACACTAAGTAGCCCTTTATATGATAATGCCCTAAAGTCCCTTAATGCATTTAGAGAAATTGTAACAGACAATGAGGTGGATAGTTTCATGGAAGCCATGACAGCATGATAGCAGCTATTTCACTGTTTAACATCCAGACTCCAGATTATTTTCTTTTGCATCATGAATTGTATTAACTTTCCCTGATTGGTTGTGAAGGACGTGAGGCACAGCACAATCTGCTAAAGATTACAGCTCAACTCGTAATAACAAGGCAACTCTTTTTCAGGTCATGTCTGACTTTCCCCACGCCAGATATTGCAAGCTGGTTGCAAATTGTGACTTAACTATCTAACTAACTCTAAGTGAATTGTGGATTTGGAAACTTTCCTTAAGTCAATCACTTCACTTGGTATTACGTTAGTTGTTTGGCAGGTTTGTGCAATTTAAAGTTAAGTGAATAGAACAGTATGGTATATTTTTTTACTAAGAAAAATAATTTACAATTAGAATGCAAAGTAGTTGGCATAAATTCTCATAGTGGCCTATTCTGCAAATTAGTTGCCAATTCCTGACAATGTATTGTTTAGTGATTCATTATTAGACAATGCCTGAAACACTGAATCACACTGAACCAGTAACATAGTTGCATTCCTATTATTTGCATTATAATGTATCAAATCAGTCTAAAGGTATTGGGTCTCATTAGCAGCTCTAATAAAATCTTTCAGGGATCAGTTAATTCGCTTTCAAACAGGGCCTGGAAAACAGATGGAGATGTGTATGAAAGCCTCACAAGTCTCTGAAGCGGCTCGGTCGTCATTCTTAGCATTATGTTTAAAGAGCGCTGTGATTGAAAGGCTGGCATATCTGTCTGGATACTACAGGACTGCATCTGTCACATAAATTACGGCTGGAGATTGCACGAAGTGTGTGTAAACAGCTCTTGAGATGTATTTGATGAAGCTAGGTGCAAGGTGCTTCCAGCTCTTCCTCAATACAGCAGGTCATAAATATTCAAAAAATGTTCTAATCCTGATAATTCAATGCAAGGCATGCTAGGCCCAAAATATTTATGCACAAAAGCAGCTGGAAGATGGTATAAAGTCAGGCTTGGAAACAGTTGTTGCAATCTATTGATTGTGATTAATCTTTCCAAGGTTCTTGGCCATCGTATTTATGAATATGAATAGAAGTTAAATGAAGAATGATGGCCAGAACCAGGCTCGGTTCACATTTTTTTTAACAGAATGCCGGAGGCATATTTTGGCCTTTGTGAAACAGAAAACTGTAAACAGGATTGTGTTGTATTTAATGTGGCTTTTAGGGTTCAAAATATAAAGCTGTGTGGTATTTTAAATGACCATCTGCTAATCTTATTATCACTCAGTCATTCCCTAAAAATGTATTTCCATAAAAATAGTATAACATTTATTGCAGATTCCTAAAAATATCCACAATGTTAAAATAATGTCAGTGTGTAAGCGTAACACCACTTTACAGTTATTACAGTTACACCAAGCATCTTTACTATTCAGGACAAATCAGGCATTTATTGATATCTGTAGAGAATCCCTGTTGCTTAGTAAGTATTTACTCAATGTAATACCTTTCTCACCAATTCCTGGTTGTTAGAATGAAGCCATGAAATTTGAAGTACAAATGTGACCGTAGAGTGTTGTGGAATGGTAAGACCTCATTTAGAGTAATTCCGCAGAGATTTATACAGTTCTATTATTATTATTATTAAGACAATTTCTGAAGCTGGGGAGAAGATAAGTGGGGCAATATAGTCAAAACTTAAGAAATGGTTAACAAAATTATTTAAAGCTCACTATCTCTAAAATATCGCAAGAATGCCTTTCTTATAACTGTATTTTTCTTTCTCGCAATATTTTCTCCTCCCACTCGTATCATTCTGTTATTTAAACTTTTCTGACTTTAGCTAGGAACAAATTACATGCTATTACAGCTTTGGTTCATAATAATATCCAATTTTCTCTTACCTTTATCAGCTCAGGGATCTTTGAAAGCAATGCATAGCTTTCATTACTGAAGCTTAATTTTCTTAGTGCTTTGTGACAGCTTGTAATGGGGATATGTCAGTTAGAACGGACTGGAGGTGCAGCTGATAAGCATCTAATGTGTAGATAGATCCCCCCCCCTTAAAGCTCCTTCTCTGTAAGTAGCTTCAATCTATCAGTTTCCTGATGACTTTCCTTGTTACTTAAGATACTGCCTATTAGAATAATGTTAAATGCATTCCAAACACTTAGAGAAACATTATATGGTGACTGTTCTAGACATGATCTTTTACTTATAGCAGCAGTTGGTAACATTAGGCAATTTACTTAAGAGCATAGAAGAGTAGCTCCACTTTGTTTCTTATAAAAATCTAATCTATTTGCCCCTTAAAAATAAATTGGGATATATAATAATGCAGGAATTGTGAATAAGTGACAGGGAAAACAAACATTTAGGGTAATAATAATATATATATATTTCTAGATTATCTATTTTAGCTAACATTTGCAATTCCCTTGTCAATTCTATATATTGCCCAGCAGAACGAATATCCACAACGTTTAGAGTACAGGGCAGTGATGACCATGTTTTGCAATGAAGACTCAATGGCTAATACAATATTTGTAAATGGTTCTGTTAAAGAGAGATCTGTAACAGACCTAAGAGGCCAACAAGCACTCTCGCTTGCTGAATAATTTTATGTTGTGTCTTCTTTTTTTCATTTTTACAACAAATGAGTATTTCAATAGAAATGAGCAGTTTAATAAATTAACCTTGTCAGCTGACTCTCTAGGCCAATCATTAGCTCTCATTGATAAACATAGCTTGAAATCTATTTTTATGAATGGGGAGCTATTGATCAATCAGCTTACTGCTCTCAGCCAATCAGCATCCCCCATGTCCAGTGGCTTTCTCTGGGCTCCTGAAGAAGTTCAGAAAGTTGAAGGACAGGGTGGCAGAGCAATCCAGCACTGGAGTTTGTGGTTAAACCGATCATGAAAAGTTAAACCCTAATATTAAGGAAGCACCGGGGACCTCCTGGCACTGTAACAACCTCAATTAACATGCGTTGATATGGTGCCCAAGCTGATTCTTAAACAAAGCCTTTATACAGTTTCTCTAGAACTTTTCTTGATTAAAGACTTATATTTCTAAATCCACCAAGAGCATTAAGATGATCTCAGCACTAAAACTAAACCTTCATATATTTTTTAAGAAGCACTCTTATATATAGGACCAAGAGTAGGCAAGTAGGCGATATTACATGTAGAAAACCATGAACATTGCAAAGATATCCTAGAACCATCTGGGGCTAATTATAATAAAATTACAAAAAGAAAATGTAATTATTAAATAAAATATATACTACTTATTTTCTATGATTTTGTACAGCTCAGAACCTGACATTCTGACCTTCGTAGTCAAGAATCGTCTTTAGGAATATGCATGGCAACATATGGGGAGCTTTATAAATAAATACAATTGAGAATCTCATGCATTTAACATTTTTAAAAACATATGTTTGCATTTATAATAAATGGTTTCTTATTTCTTTTTACTATTTGCACTACTTTATGTCTTATATGCATTATGGACTCCCTGAGTTCCATGTGATGACCCAAACTTTAACATTCATTTTTGTGAATCTTCTTATACTTATCGTGTAAAAAAAGACGTTTAAGACATCTATCATGCGTGTATAACCGTGTTTCTACAAGTATATATTTTTTTTCCTTTTCCTTATGTAAACTAGATGCCCTATGATTAGATGATTGTTTTGGTAAGTAAAATATTTTTGGAGGAACCCAACGGTTACTGGATAAAATGATGAAAACCCTTTTTCCACCAATTAAATCCCCAAATTAGCTTTTTTAATATGTGACTAAAGTCTCAGTTTAACAAGCTTTTTAAATGTTTCAGTATTATACAAATAAACCTATCCAAAAGATTTATCTAAAAAAAATCATGGTGGACCTTTAATGGTGACTTCTGAAGTTCAATCATTTGAGAAGTTCTACTAACAGTGTCGAATCATTTGGAAAGCTCATTAAATCGAGACCCAAATTGGAAAGTTACAGAATCACTGCTAGATATTACTGTGAGATATTTCAGAAACTATCTAGTTCAGACAGAAAATATTTTTCATGTGTAACAGTTTTCAAAGATCATTAAAAAGAGCAAAAACTCTGTTTTTGGATATAGCTTCTGCTTAAAGGATGGGAAATTAAACCACAAATACAATGTGTTTGGGAACCAGAAAAGACAGATGCACGCAGTTTAGTTTTGACTTAGTTCAAACGTCCTTTCTGATCTCACATCAACAAAAATCTAATCTATCTCAACATCTAATAAATTATTGATTTTATGTCAGAGCACAGTCACCATTCTGCCTGGTCCCTTTTGGTAATTTTATATTCCAAAATCTGCAAACTCACAAAGGAACTAAAAGTGTTTGTTGATTGCTGCTTTTTGATGATAATCGAGCAGCTGTGTGACCTGAATGTCCTCTGTGCATCCTTGATGGTAAAATGAGTAGTCACTTGCAAAAAAAGGTCATTACATGGTGGCTTCCAAAGTGGAAAACATTCTGAGTTTTAGCCTTTAAACAGGTTTGTGAGGTTTCAAAGAGGATAACAACTGTGCTGCAACATTTAGACAAAAATATGTTGGACTCCACGCAGCACAACTTATTATTTATTGAATAAACCCCCAAAATATCCAAAGGTATTAAGAGAAGCACAGTGTGAACCTCAAAGAACCCATCCATGCATGGACTTGAAAAGGCAATTCTAAGCGGGATACATACTAGGAGTGCCGATGAATACATGCTGTTAAGGTGTGGAGAGATAATTCAGGGTGATGGTTTCATTTTTTTGAATGTATTTGCAATTTGTGCTGGAGTCCATGAGTGGATATTTTTTAATGTGTGAACAATAAAGGAGGAAGCACGTATCTGCAAAGTGTTGGCAATCTTTTCATATAAGAGTGATACAGGCACTATGCTGTATGTAAAATAACAAGCTCAGCCTGCTCACATGCGTCCCTTTACACTCTATTAGCATGTATTAAGGGGATATAGCCCATCTTTTGTTGCAGTCCAAGCACCGTAACCACTACAGCCTGTTGCAATGGTTATGGGGCCAGGAGTACGCTGGTGTTCTCCCAGGGTAAGTAATCAAACCATTTGAGAAGCTCCTGAAAGCAGATTCCATTATCTTCACTGAGCTAAACCCTGCCGTGCACAACCAGTTCATGGGCTGAGAGCATCAGCTCAACATTCTCAGCCATTGGGCGTCTTCCTGCACTGCCGGGTTCTCGGATTGCAGAGGAGGCAGGTCCCAAGTAAGTTGGCAAACCACTCTCCAATGATTTGACTACTTGCCCTTTGAGGGAGCCAGGGCACTACAGCAGGATATAGTGGTTATGGTGCTTGGAGTAATAATTTCATTGAAAAAGTTTATATACTTAGCCATCCTCAAAAAATTCAAAGCTGCATGATGGCATTATTTTATTGAACATTTTTAATATAATTAATTTATTAAATTGCCTCAGGTTGTTGGATCCTAGAAAGATAGCATTACCTTATGTAGCTCTGACCTCAAGGCATAAGAAGTTATCTAGGAATAACCAGTAAAATGCCTGACATTAGTCGTGTCTGACTATATCAGGTGATTGACAATACAACAGGAATTAAGGTCTCACTGAAATCACAGGTATCTTCATTACTGTGACTGACAGCTGGAGAGTCTGATGCAGGTATGTGAATACTTTAGAGAATTTAGCCAGATACATTCAAAGGGCATTGCAGAGGAGTTGCACAGCGTATGAAATATAAAACCACTGAAAATAGTTCAGCTGCAGGCAACTTCTTGGTAAGATAAAACCAACATGTATGTATCGGGGATAAGAGAATTAATAACGAGCAAAACTGAATCCCTTACATACAGATCGAAGGGGACACTTGCCCAGTTTAAACCCATTTTATATATGAGTCAAATTCAGTGCTTTCAAATAGCTCTCTAAATGACATCTAAATTTCTAATTTAATTATTCATCACAACCAGCATGTCTCTTATTGTACATATGCAGAATACGTAACATTGAAGGGACCCTCCAAATAATGTTACACTGAGTTTATTCCACACTTCCCAGAATGAATGTGTAATGTCCTTGAAATTGTATCTTATATGATTTCCCCGCAATCCAGAACTACAAATATGAAGAAAGTAATGACACAATGTAATCCCCCGAGGACTATTTATACCTGGATGGCAATATGCCAGGGCTATATTTTACTCGCAAGTATTTGCAGATGTTTCTTTTATGAGAAATAGCTGCAGGACAGTGTCATTGAATATTCATCCTTCTTCTTAAACCATATCCTGCTCTACAAGTCCCGATTTACGACGAGAATCCACCATAACTCATGGCTGTGCTTTTAAATGCTAGAAAGGTTAAGAATTTCTGATGACTTTTCTGTATTTCCCACCAATCGCAGGGGAGCTGCCATTTTAACAAAATGTTAGCAATTATTTTTCTGTAGATACATCCCAATGACTGATCACCCAATGCTTTCACCACAAACATATCTCTAAATAATACCTACAGGCTGCAAATGTTAACTATAACTGAATCCAACTACTGCAAAACAATAAAAAGCAAAGCTAGACTAAACTAAGAAGCAGATACATTTATTTTTAACTGTAAAGGTCCCCAAACTAGCCCTAAATCAAAAATGGCTGACTTCATTTTTTGAAGGACTTGAAGTCCATCAAGTTGATGCTTTCACACACATTGTTGCTGTTGACTCAACAAAGAAAAAAAATGTACTTGGTGGAAATAAAGGCCTTCTTGAATCTAAAATGTTAACCAGATTTCTCTGTAGATCAAAACATTCTTAACAATGTTCATGTTAACTGTTGTAGTTGCATATTTGCTTTTGCATAAAACACCTACACAAAAAATAACCTATTTTTTACAGTATTGATTGAATTTTCCAATAGGTTCTTTAAAGGCAGGGGATTGTATATCTGTGTTTTTCTGATTCCATTTTCACTTCTGTGGATGAAATCTCTTTTTTGAATCTGTCAATGGCCTCTGATTATTTGTATGACCTACTTAGTGAACATGCCAGAAGAGAGCTATTTTGATTTCCTCCATATATATCGGTACAGTATCTATTAATATAAGCCTTTCTAATATGAGATTCTTTTCTAATTTAAACAAATGTATGTTTTCAGGTATTTAATCACAACTGAAATCATCATTTACACTAATTTTGTAACTTGCCTATGGATTTTACAGTTACAAAATGTCCTTCTGAAAACTGGTACCAAAACAACTTTTACTTTCTCGTCACTTCTCCAATTCTCCACATTGTGTTCAGACTATATTAACATAGTAAAATAGATAAAAATATGTGTGTATGCTAATGGAAAAAATAGAAAAGCAATCAGATTTGCTTTACCTACTTTGTTTATCTGCAAACAATGACACACAGCTTTCAAAGACCCTTCCTGGACCCTTACTACATCACGGAAATGACCAATGCGATTGTCAAGTCTTCATTCCTTGCATGCAGTAAACTAAAGAGAATCCAAAACTATGACAGTCTTCGGGTCTTTGGGTCTTCAAAACTTCTATCTTGTGGGTTGCAGACACTAATGACTATGCAGATCTTTAATTATAAAAAGAGTATTAAATGGTCCACCTCGATGGTTAAAAATCAACATTCTATACAAATCCCTTGTGAAATTAAGGTTTTACCATCTCTCCTGATGGACCCAACTGACCAGAAGACAGCCTATTCAACATGTATAGAATGTGAATCAAGCTCCGTATACTGGTGACAAATTCGGTTTCAATACTAAGACATTGAATTGCTTTTCATGTGTTTCTGTTGTCATTGATCGAGGCTCTTTAAACATTCATCGTGTTTGTTTGGTTGATACCTGATTACAAGATGAGCAACTTCACAAAGATCTTAATGATATTTTGCCTAATCCCAGCACAAGTTAATCTTTTTTTATCTTTTCCAAACCATTTGAAATTCCTCGCTTCTTTAATCAGCTAAACATCCATCCCTTACTTTAGTGCCACAGAAGGCAGCGAGAACATGAAAAATGCCAAAGGTGTCTGGCTGTGCTCATTAGATACTGATCAAACTCAAGGCTGTCTGCATAACCTAGACAATTTGTTTTTTTTCTATAAACAACACCGATTCTCCCTGCTCTTTGATGAAAGTGCATCATCATTTTTGTGCCTTCATAAATAAACAGCTGTTTTAATATCATTCTCATGATACATTATATCTTTAAAGGCTCTGGTGTCCAAGTAACACATATATTGTGCAAGTGATGAGCTTACTGAACAATATAGGTAAACAGCTTAACTGTGGAAATTGGTCTGTCTGGGAGGTATAAAACATATATTCTATTGGGTAGAATTAGTTTTTAGAGGCATTTAAATGTGACGTTATTCTAGAAAGATTATTGTTAAAATCAGCACCACTATATATTGCAATGCTCTGTGTAGGATAATGTCTTAAAGAAAAGAGATTTCACTCTACAGAAAGCACCAAATGACAGTCATTTCTGAAGCAGATCCGTAACCTACTCAAGTTTTAACACTTACGTGTTTATCAAAGAAACCTATAGTTTGTATTTTTACTCGACAGACTTGGTTTGAAAAAAAAATAGGACTTTTTACTCCCAACATATGTGAGTTGAGCTACATTTAAAAAATGGCATTGACAGCTAACTATACATCCACCTTCTGTCCTCCTAAGGCTGTATAAAGTTATTTACAGCATTTTATATTATTTCTATGGCCTAACATATACCACGGTACTATGCAACATAAAAAAAAAATACATACATATATATATATAGTACATGATTGACAAAAAAAACAAATTGGAAAGAATCAAAAGATGAAGAGAACCCTACTAAAATGCACTCACAGCCTAGTAGGGATAAAATAACACAAGGATATGAACAATGTGTCAGAAGGGAGAAGAGATCCCCAGGTGTAACTCCTGTATCTAGTTAAAGAAATAAATTGTTTATTTAAATAGTGCAAACGCAAAGAATATGTGTGGGGAGATAGGAGTACTGCTATAAAGATATACCCAGGGAAAATATAAACCTTCACATAGAGATGACAATAAACAGATTCAAAAAAATAAGAATAGAGACTAGAGAAGACTCTAATAGGATGAGGTAGGCCAATCCATAGGAATGGTGCTGCCCTTGAGAAGACCTGTAAGTGAGAATTAGCAATGTGAGAGTGCAGAGGATACGAGAAGGTCATTAGCAAAACAGAGAAATCAAGAAGAGGTATAATAAGAGAGGAAATATCAGCCAGTTCGAGCAGTGGAAATGTTACTGTATTAGAAATGGGAAACCAAGGTTTGAAGACATGGAAACATAGAAACATAGAATGTGACGGCAGATAAGAACCATTAGGCCCATCTAGTCAGCCCAATTTTCTAAATACTCTCTGGCCTTTTCTTATAGCTAGGATAGCCTTATGCCTATCACACGCATGCTTAAACTCATTTACTGTGTTAACCTCTACCACTTCAGCTGGAAGGCTATTCCATGCATCCACTACCCTCTCAGTAAAGTAATACTTCCTGATATTATTTTTAAACTGTTGTCCCTCTAATTTAAGACTATGTCCTCTTGTTGTGGTAGTTTTTCTTCTTTTAAATATAGTCTCCTCCTTTACTGTGTTGATTCCCTTTATGTATTTAAATGTTTCTATCATATCCCCCCTGTCTCGTCTTTCCTCCAAGCTATACATGTTGAGATCCTTTAACCTTTCCTGGTAAGTTTTATTCTGCAATCCATGAACCAGTTTAGTAGCCCTTCTCTGAACACTCTCTAAGGTATCAATATCCTTCTGAAGATACGGTCTCCAGTACTGTGTACAGTACTCCAAGTGAGGTCTCACCAGTGTTCCGTACAATGGCATGAGCACTTCCCTCTTTCTACTGCTAATACCTCTCCCTATACAACCAAGCATTCTGCTAGCATTCCCTGCTGCTCTATTACATTGTCTGCCTACCTTTAAGTCATCAGAAATAATCACCCCTAAATCCCTTTCCTCAGATGTTGAGGTTAGGACTCAAATATTCTGTACTCTGCCCTTGGGTTTTTACTCTGTCCTCATTATCTGTAATTACCACAACAAGAGGACATAGTCTTAAATTAGAGGGACAAAGGTTTAAAAATGATATCAGGAAGTATTACTTTACTGAGAGGGTAGTGAATGCATGGAATAGCCTTCCAGCTGAAGTGGTAGAGGTTAACACAGTAAATGAGTTTAAGCATGCGTGGGATAGGCATAAGGCTATCCTAACTATAAGATAAGGTCAGGGACTAATGAAAGTATTTAGAAAATTGGGCAGACTAGATGGGCCGAATGGTTCTTATCTGCTGTCACATTCTATGTTTCTATGTAATATTTAATTTCTATAATTGTAAAGTACTCTACAAAATGTTGGCACAATATATAAAATATAATACAAATAATAAAAGCTCATGATAATTAGCTAAGATGGGCAACAAACGTTAGGAAACATTGCCCTTAATTTACTATTTTTGGAGTAATTTAATATTGTTCAAGCAATTTAATATTTTTATATATAGTTTTGAGATGCTTTAATATTTAGAAAAATATTTTAATGTATTGATATTTATGAATATATTTATATATTTTATCATACATTATATATGTTTGATATTTTAATATTTTATAAAAAATATAATTTTAAATATCCAAAGTATTGGATAATTTCAAATGTTTTTCAAAAAATATTAAATTGAGACCATTATTAAAAACATAAGACAATACCAAATTAAATTCTAAGGGCAATGAAATTTGCAAGAGTCCCAACCTGTATAATTGTTTTCGCACTCACTAACCACAACCATCGTATTAAAGGGGAACTCCAGGCTGGACACAATGTCTATATTTGTAATAATTCAATTGTCATTTTAACCATTTATGACAGTGCATCTCTCTACCTGTCTGTATGTCAGTTTCTCTCTCTTCCCATCTGACCGTCCATCCATCCTACGTCTTTCTGGTGAATATATGTTTCTGGTTATTGAAAATGACGAATTATAATGATCATATTTTATAACCTCATTAGGTTTTCGGTAAAGGATGACATCTTAAAAACCATCAATTCCTTTTAGCGATGCACTAAAAACATCGGGAATCTAGTAAGAGTACAGGGGCTACTGGGAGCAATGTATTCGAGAAAGGGTAAAATAATTCAGCTAAATTTAAATGATCTGAAGAACCTTACTTTCTATAAATATATCAGAGCCATGAATTTGCACTCATTTAGAATTTTAAACATGAAATAATTATATGTTGAAAATGACTTTGGAATTTTATCTGTCTCTAAAGGCTAAAACAAGTGTATTGACCTTGTTCGAAATTAAGCTCCACATAAAAGTGTATAATTTGTGCCATGCAGAGAGGGAAGCTTTTGCTGGTTTGAACTTTGCCTGGTGAAACAAAGGCTGAATAATACAATGTAGATTTAAATAGCAGCAGATAGCTAGGCACTTTTATTCTCAAATGGTCTGAAAGTAAAATTACGATAAATGCTTTACTTGTAACCCTCCCCCTTCTGTGAACTACAGGATCTGTTCACTGAGCTATGGTAACTTCAGAACAGATTTTCAAAATGTAAGATCCAAAAAAATTAGATACATCTAGCCTTCTCTTCTATATTGATACTCAGCTGACACTCAGTTAATGCTCAATCAACACAGCATTTAAGCAAATCCACATCTGTCATATTGAAGTATTTTTTTTTTTAAATTCAGCACAATTCTCTGTCTAATTGTATCTTTTAATTGAAAATTCATACAAAGTATATCTATGAAAAAAAACAATGTAATCAAGCTCTGTTTCCTGATCAAAAGTGGCAGAATTTGCTTATGGGTTCGCTCCTCTGCGGACAGGAAATAGAACTCTGAAAGTGGTATAAATCAGGCAGTCTTTTTTCCTGTCCTTCACAGCAGCTTTGAAGGAGTCTGCTTTAGCAGACCTAGATTTTTATTTTATAATCACCAGGCCTATATTTTTATAGGCCCTGCCAGGGTCCAGCCTCTAAGCCCTGAAGACCCACCAAACAGCACACATTTAAGAGTTGCCTTCCTCGGTACCCCCTTTTAGTGACCGGGGAAGTCTGACCCAACTCTCTCCCTGAGGGGATAGCAGATGACCACTGGATGCGTGAGGCTAAGCCAGGGCTAGGCCTCTTTTACCTGAGGACCCAGTAAGCAATACTAACACAAGGTGGCAACCTGACCATGCTTCCTTTATTTATAACAGCATGTCTGGGGTCTGTTTTAAACATTCCCCCCACTGGTGATGATGAATGGCATATGGGGTACAGATGGAAGCCTATAGTTTTAACAGTTTGGCCGTCAGTTATTCAAATCCCCATTTGCCGCTTTCATTTCATCCGTTACCTCAGGTAAGTACATTAGTAGCTAAAGATTAGTATAAGTATCTGGGTTCTGTCCTTTCAGTTCCTCCCAGTTCCTTACATTTTGCTTCCTTCTAGTGTCTGGAAGTTATGCCTGTGACAAGGTTCTCTTTTGAAAGTGGCCTCCATCGAGTATTTGCTCTATATTAGAAAAGGACATTAAAGAAACACTATAGTCACCAGACCAACTACAGCTTTATGTCGTTTTTCTGGTGAGTATAGTCAGTATCTGCAGGCTTTTTGATGTAAATACTAGCCTAGGGACACCTTCAGTGGCAGTCACTCAGACGGCAACTAGAGGTGCTTCTTGGGTCAGTGCTTCTTGGGTCATGATGTGCAGCACTGACCTTCAGCATCTCATTACTCTGCATGGAGGCACTGAACTATTTAGGCAGTTAACTATTTAGACCTATAGCTATTGAGCTATTTAGACCTATAGTGTCAGGAATAAACATTTCTATTTTTGACACCATAGTGTTCCTTTAACTTCTTTTTCCAAAACATGTTTATAATTTCTAGGCCATGTCTTTATGTTTTAAGAAGGTCCTCTTCTATTCTATTTTATTATTCTCCATAACAAGACATATGCAAGATGGTTGTCTCATTTCTTACCGGAGTTTGACTTGTATTAGTTTAGATGTGATCCTTTTAAATGTCTGGTTATCATGACCTTAATGCTTACCTGGCACTATAATTCTCCAGGATATTAGCTATATTTGAATACCAGGGGGTTGCTGACCAGCAGCCTCTGGGGTACAATAACTTGTCTGAGCTCAATAATGGGTTTTATAACTAATAGCTGTATGTGAACTCTGTTCCTCTCACTATGTATACTGATGGTATTAACATAAGTAAATTCTACCATGTTTGATCAGGAATAAGGAAAATGGTTTCATGCATACCGTAATTGTATTTTCCGGATCATTATACGTGGCAGTATTTAGTTCCCACCCAGAGAGTTGTGAAGCTAGTTACAAAGATGCCTGATGGAGAGGAGGTGGATCTATTTATAACAATTTCAGCATTCTATTTCTTGTCTTGCTGCCATGAGGGGAGGGACTAACCCTTAAGTAAATTCTGCAAATACAACGTTTGTTAATTAGGAACATTATTCCTTATTTTTGTTGTTATAACCCTTACTTGGATGCCTCCCCCTTTCACAAAATTAAGAAATAAAAGTATTCTAGCTTTAACCCACTTTCAATGACATTTTTCCATTCATTGTGGAGGGAGTGGGGACATCACTCCCTCTCAGCTGTTGATGTGCCGCCATAAGTCGTTCATCGCCAACATGATGTGCAAGCTACAGATTGATGTTTTTATGCACAGAATTGACATTGGCCAGCTGTAAAATCTTCTCCCAGGTTGGCTAATGATTCCTACAATTTAAAACACTGCACATTTAGTCTATCGGCACCATGATCACTTCAAAGCAATAAAGTGGTCGTGGTGCTTGGGGTAACTCTTTAACACAGGAATATTGGACCAGCCCTTGGATATTTTGCAGAGTCTAAAAATTAATTAGGTAATCATTCTGCTTGTCTCAGAGATATCCGGAATCCAAAAACATGACCCAGAATAGTCATCTCATTTATACCTGTTGTTGGTAGGAACAGTGATGAACTAAGCAGAGATGAAGCCTTGAAATTGAACTGTAATGTGCTTCATTAAATTATTAATTGATTGATTATAATTAACAATCCAGAACTGCAGGAGATCATTTATATTAAGACCAAAATAAGCTGTGTGGAGCGGTGTGGTAAAGTTCACAGACCCCCATTTAGAGAAGATGATGTGATAGAGCAGTTACAAAAATAGACACTCGTTTTGATCAGTTAGTGTGAAAACTTAGTGAGATAAACCTGTCATATCCATTTAGAACACAGATGCACTATGTGGATTTAACCTGCTCAAGTTAAGACATTTTTTTTATTAGTTAACCCTTTGGTTGTAGAACAGGAGAACAACACCACAGGGTCTACTGACTGAACAAGTTATGAATCATTTTGCAAATTTTATACCAAAAAACGGGAAAAAAAACTTGCTAAAATTATGCTGAATAGATAATTTATTGCAAGATTGAAAATGTTTTACAAAATTGTGGACTAACGCAGTTATTCACTAAGGTCCACACCAAATGGGGCATAACCATTTGGCTGCATAAAGCGACGGCACAATCCAGAGATTGTCCACGCTATTTAGCATTATCTGAATTTTGCAATTCAAGCCCAGAACAGACTAAATTTGCTTTAGATTTTATCCAGACTGAATGTGCCTGAAATCCAGACCAAATAATCTGGGCCCAGGTGCTACAAATCTGAGCAGGGACTTTTAAAACAGTCTGAATTATTTGGCCATTATTTAAAAAACCCTCAGTGGCATGAGGGTTAATTATGTGGTGGCTGACCAACACTTGCTTGACTGCTGCTACAATAAATAGTTAGAATAAATCAACAGCCTGTGTGGGTCAACAAGACGCCTATATTACTGTAATAGAGGTATTTCACCTCCTATGCCCCTTCTGCCATTGTTACCCAGTAACTAGTAAGATCCAATCCCATAGAGTGGGGCTTTTGAAGTGATGGGGGACATAGCCCCTATGTGCCTCCACCATGGACATCAGTTAGAGACTTTAAAATATTTTATGAGGGGTTGACAGATCACTGTCCACCCCCCAACACACCCAAAATTGGTTTTGATGAATTGCTACTAAGGCACGAAATGAGTTTGCAATGACTTCTTGGTGTCTTCCATCACTGTGTCACAGTATGGATTTTAAATGAAGAAAAAAAAGAGGTTCTATCAATTTCTAACTGCTGACTTTTATTTTTGGGCTAATTATCCTCCTGAAAGGTTGGCTTTCAACATATGAATTGCACTTAAGGAAAAGTGGTGCCTATAATATACATTATTATTATTATTATTATTGCCATTTATATAGCGCCAACAGATTCCGTAGCGCTTTACAATATTTTGAGAGGGGGGGGATGTAACAATAAATAAGACAATTACAAGAAAACTGACAGGAATAATAGGTTGAAGAGGACCCTGCTCAAATGAGCTTACAGTCTATAGGAGGTGGGGTATTAGAAACATTAGGATAGGAAATATCAAGTAGGAGTGAAGCAGAGCTGGAGGAGAGAGCAAAGCACTATTCCATAGGGACAGGTATGTAAGGGAGAGATTACTCTGGGAGGCCATACGCTTTCCTGAAGAGATGGGATTTAAGGCCCTTCTTAAATGATTGAAGACTAGGGGAGAGTCTGATGGCAGTAGGCAAGTTATTCCATAGGAGAGGAGCCGCCCGTGAGAAGTCCTGCAAGCGTGAGTTGGCCGTACGGGTGCGAGCAGCGGTCAGGAGGTGGTCGCGGGCAGAGCGGAGGGTACGAGGAGGGGCATACCTCTGGATCAGTGAAGAGATATAAGAGGGGCTGGAATTGTTCAGTGCTTTAAATGTATGGGTTAGCACTTTGAATTGACTCCTATAGGATACAGGGAGCCAATGTAAGGACTGGCAGAGGGGCGAGGTGTGAGAGGACCGACTGGATAGGAAAATCAGTCTAGCTGCAGCATTCATTACAGACTGTAGCGGGGCAGTACGGCTTTTGGGGAGACCAATCAGGAGAGGGTTACAGTAATCCATGCGGGAAATTACTAGAGCATGGACAAGCTCCTTGGTAGCATCTTGCGTAAGAAAGGGGCGGATGCGGGCTATGTTTTTGAGTTGGAACCTACAGGACTTGGCAACAAACTGGATGTGAGACTCAAAGGTGAGACCAGAGTCAAGTATGACGCCAAGACAGCGCGCTTGTAGGGATGGACTTATGTGGATATCACTGACTTGAAGGGAGAGTGAGAGAGGAGGATCAGTATTAGGAGGAGGAAAGACAAGGAGTTCAGTTTTAGAGAGGTTAAGTTTGAGAAAGCGTGACGACATCCAGTCAGAGATGGAAGAGAGGCAAGCAGTGACACGTTGCAGGACGGCCGGGGAGAGGTCCGGTGAGGAGAGGTATATCTGAGTGTCATCAGCGTACAGGTGGTAGTTGAATCCAAAAGAGGCAATAAGTTTTCCAAGAGAGGCAGTATAAAGAGAAAATAGAAGGGGACCAAGGACAGAGCCTTGGGGAACTCCAACCGAGACAGGGCGAGGGGAGGAGGTATCCTTGGAAAAGGAGACACTAAATGAGCGTTGGGAGAGATAGGAGGAAAACCAAGAGAGGACAGAGTCACAGAGACCGAGTGATTGAAGAGTTTGAAGGAGAAGAGAATGATCAACTGTGTCAAAGGCAGCAGAGAGGTCAAGGAGAATTAATATGGAGTAGTGACCTTTGGATTTAGCGGAGATTAGGTCATTAGTCACTTTGATAAGAGCGGTCTCAGTAGAGTGGAGAGGGCGGAAGCCAGACTGAAGAGGGTCAAGGAGAGAGTTGGAATTAAGGAAGTGAGACACACGGGTAAAGACAAGTCTTTCCAAAAGCTTTGATGAGTAAGGGAGCAGGGATATGGGACGGTAGTTCGAGGGGGAGGACGGGTCAAGAGATGGTTTTTTCAGGATAGGTATTACAGTGGCATGTTTAAGGTCAGCAGGAACAGTGCCAGAAGAGAGAGAGCAGTTAAAGATGTGTGTTAGGATAGGCACAAGACAAGGGGAGAGAGATCTGATGAGGTGAGATGGGACAGGATCAAGTGGGCAAGTGGTGGGGCGAGAGGAATGGAGAAGTGCAGCCACCTCTTGTTCAGTAGCTGGGGAGAAAGTCTGAAGGGTAGGGAAAGCATGATTTATGTGTGGTTGAGAAAGAGAACGGCAAGGAGGGGAGAATTGTTTCCTTAGCTGTTCAATCTTGTCAGTAAAGTAATATGCAAAGCTATCAGCTGTAAGGTTAGTTTGGGGGGTGGCCACAGCAGGGCGGAGAAGGGAATTAAAAGTGTCAAAGAGACGTCTGGGATTGCGGGAGCATGAACTAATGAGAGAGGAAAAGTAGGACTGTTTGGCGAGGGCAAGGGCTGCGCTGTACGAAAGCAACATGAATCTATAATGAAGATAGTCTGCCTGGGTGCGAGACTTCCTCCAGGAGCGTTCAGCACAGCGGGAGCAACTCTGCAGATAGCGTGTTGATTTATTATGCCAAGGTTGGGGTCGTGTTCTCCTCGTGGTGCATGTTTGGAGTGGGGCTGCAGTGTTCAAGGCAGATGTGAGGGTAGTACATGATTCAAATGTTGGAGACCTTCCTTCATTGATGAATTAATTTCCTTCCTGAATGCATATGGATTCAACAAACTGCAGGGCAGTACTTGTCATGGTATGGCAACATACAGCAGTGACATGTGATGGATCTTCCAGCCCATGGTTTCAGAGGTATTTACAGAAGACATGTTAAAGTAGATAGCCTGTTAACTAGATTTTATTATTCAGAACCGAAGCATTGGCAAAATATTCTTAAATACATGAGTTCAAAGATCAAAATGCTTTAAATATTCTGATAAAGTGTAAATCAACAATTTCTTAAACGATTTTTAAACCCTAAGCATCTTTCTATTTTTCTCTCATCTCAGGACATACACGCTAAAAGAATTATCTGTTCAATTTTAATGACACTATATCCAAGTCTGTCCTTGAGATTCAGCCTAATTTTTCTTTATGAAAGCTGCCATAAATTCCCCCAGCAGGGGCTTTGGCAGTTCAGAAATGGAAATGTTGTTAAAAAGTCCTAAATACAACAGGAGATCTTCCCAAGGAGTCATTAGAGAAATTGATGAGGCCTGTTTTTCTTTATCAGGATCCTCCAAGGACTCATTATGTAGGAAAAGCTCAGACAAGAGTCTATCATGATATAGAGCTGCACAATGAATATATCAGCCCCTGACCTTTCATTGTGCAACACAAAAAGAAAAGGTTACATCTCCTTAAGCTACACACTTAATTCCACCTGCTTTCCCCAAGTTACTTACTATACTTTCTCTTTCTTAATATGCTCCATCCCAAATTAAATTAAAGAGAACAGATCCCCTTCGTCCAAGTTCTCTAAATCAATTTAACTTTGTAAGTAACTTTGCATGCAGCAAGGAACACGCACTTGGAAGGTGGGTACAACAACTCTCCCCCATATCAACGAAAGGCAATATCTCATTTCAAAGTAGTCCTTCAAATGTTGGTGTGAAAAAATATTTGTACTCCCCTTTCTGAGTACTTTCCTGAGTGTGGTGATAATCTCAAAGTGTTGCTCAAGATTGTTTGGTATGGGGTGAATGTGGAAGAATTTCCATTGATTGATTTATGTATTTTTGTTTGAAACCTTGAAATAAAATATCTTTTGAAAGCTTTAATTAACTCAACCAAATAATACACTTTGAAGTCGAGCTATCCTTTCTTTCTCTGTCTTCAACTTCTCATTGCTCACTGTCCGGTGTCTAGTGTGACAATGTCACTGTCTAGAAGATAAAATGTTGCCATCACTGATGTTACCTTATTTCCTGGCTAAACAGATCTCATAACTTGAGGAAAGGATATAACAAGACACATATAGACTCTGGTATGGGTGGAAATACTGTTATCCAGCCTCTAAATTCCAGCAATTACTTGTTTGTTATTGGCTTCTGTCTAGGATGGGACTCCAGTTCACCATGTCTTTCAACATATCGACCCCAGGGAACTTCCACCAGAATCTTACTCTACAACTGTGGTCTACTTAATAAACATTGTATTCCTTACTGGGAAAATTTAGAGCAAACAAAAAGGGATCAGGGAAAATAAAATCTATAGTTTTGCTGTACTGGGGAGTTTTTTCCGCCAACAAAGCTCTTTTAGATGATGATTTGTAGACTTGTGTGCAGTGAAAAAAAATTCAGGCAAACCACTTCATCTGAAAAGTATTCGGGAAAGCAGAATTTCATTCATCTGGTGGTTCAAATCGTCAGAATGTAATGTGCAGGAAAAGCGTTGGAAAAACAAATCAGATGAATGGAAAAGGATTAAAAATGAACTAAACATTGCACTGCAAAATATATACATAACATAAATATAATATGAATATTATGTGTATACTGTGCAGTACACTGGTAGGAGCATTTTTCCACAATATCGTTCATAGATCAAATGAAAAAAGTAACCTATAGAGGTCAGTAAAAAAATAAATAATCTATATTTACAAGATACAAATGTTATCTGTTTTTTACATCTATATATATATTTGTAGATTTATATAAATACAATTACATTACATTATGCATGAAACAATTTTGCTTATTCCTGATCAAACATAGTAGAATTTGCCTATGGTAATACCAGCAATATTAATAGTGAGAGGGACAAAGTTAAAATACAGCTAATAGTTATAAAAAAACATTGTTGAGCTGCATACACCTAACAAACCTTATCTAAAGCCAAACAAGTAATCAATAGGATATTGTCATGATATCCGCTCAGGCAAGCTATTGCACCCCAGAGGCTGCTGGTCAGCAACCCCCTGGTATTCAAATATAGCTAATATCCTGGAGAATTATAGTGCCAGGTAAGCATTAAGGTCATGATAACCAGACCGATAAAAAGATCACGTCTAAACTAATACAAGACAAACTCCGGTAAGAAATGAGACAACCATCTTGCATCTGTCTTGTTATGGAACATTATAAAATAGATTATAGAGAGGACCTTCTTAAAACATAAAGACATGGTCTAGAAATTATAAACATGTTGTGGAAAAAGCAGAAGTTAAAGGAACACTATAGTGTCAAAAATAGAAATGTGCATTCCTGACATTATAGGTATAAATAGCTCAATAGCTGTAGGTCTAAATTGTTCAGTGCCTCCATGCAGAGCAATGAGATGTTGAAGATCAGTGCTGCACATCATGCAGCACTGACCCAAGAAGCACCTCTAGTGGCCTTCTGAGTGACGGCCACTGGAGGTGTCCCTAAGCAGTAATGTAACACTACTTTTTCTCTAAATAGGCAGTATTTACATATATTTATTAACCATCATTTTATTTCTTATCAATCAACTCTTTTGTTGGTGCCCTGGGTGTAACTCCAAATCAAAATCAAAATGAACATGCATGTCCATTGTGCAAGTCCTTACTTCCTGATTTATTTATATGGAAATCGGAAATTGAAAATTCTGACAATAAAATCAGATGAATTGCAGTTTGTAATGAGACACGTATCAAAGTCTAATGATTTGAAAGATAAGGCTACGCAACACAGAACAAAACCATTTTATCCATCTTTGCATTTCTTTCATCTTGTTGTCAATGCTAAATAAAACAACAAGTATAAACAAATTATGACATATCATGTTGCATGGTTAAACATTTTTTTCCAAATAAAAAAACCTAGATTCCTATAACCCTGGACAAATTAACTGTGACCCTGGATCCCTCTCTCCATCAGTGCTTTCTTCAGTCCTCGATCCTTTTGTGGATATTAGCTCTATTTTTATTCTCAATATTGTTCACTATTTACACTATGTTCTCGTCTCTTAGGAGGTGCGTTTTCCTGTTCTTAAAACTTTCACATACAAATTTCAATTATATTAAAGCTAATAACTGTCTAATATAGACATTGCCATAATTTATTTAAGCTTAGGGACTCAATGAATTTGTTTTAAATAGAGCAGAGCTATGCTTTTCAGCTCCAGTTAATTATTATCAATTAGCATTAATTTGATAGGGGAGATCAATTATGAAATAGCTCAGTCTCTGCCGAGAATACTAATTCTGGGTTTGTCCCTTGTATTAGCATTGTAAGGCCATTATTAACCTCCATGTATTAGATACCTGCAAATTATAATCTGCTGGGACCTTGACTGCTGCTTAAACCATTCATCTCAAAGGGAAAGTTTCACCTCAACCTACAAAAATATTAATTTTATTGCTATAGAGGATTTTTTTCATTTTGCTGGCACAGTAATTGCACTTGCCTAAAAAATCTCTACTTGTTCAATCATAAGCCTCAAGTAACGGCTCAATTTGTCATCTATTTTACTATAAGTCTTCTCAGCTCATCCACGTGACACTTTTTATGGAGTTTTCCACCAGGTGGCCAAGGTGGATACTGAGCAAGACATATGAACATTGGCCGCCATTAATATTATAAAAATGATCTCCTGATATATTTCATATTCACCAACAAGGATCACACATGCTATTCTTATTTGACAATCTGTTTTTTCCTGCAAAGCTCTCATCAATCAGCTTTCTTATCACTAATATCTACCTTGTACTTTCTCTAGATTGCTTCTGGAATTTTTATCTACTGCATTCCAAGTATAATTTGCCCTCCTTGGAATTTTATTTCAGTTCTTTTAATGTCAACACTTGATTAGGTCTATCTCTATGCTCCCTAATCCAATATGTTCAAATTTGTCCAATCCCCTCCATCTTCCCCTTGTTAGATCATCTCCTACCTCAGCTCTCTCATAGAGATCACATACACATGTTCACATATCTCTCTTTTTAACTATGTGAGATACCACCAAATGGATCTTTCATTTTGGTTTGGTTAAAGAACATACCCTTAATACATTATGTCAGTGGTATCTTTCTCTCTTGAAGTTAGCACACTTATTTGGTGGGTGCCCTTATCTAGAGGTTATAGTCATAAATATATATGCAAATATCAATGCACACTGGAACAGTATTGTCCTTTACTCTTGACTATACATCATTTCAATAGGCCTTTGGCAATCTTATGATTCTGTTACATAGCTTTTCTCAACCACAGGTGCATTGCTTGTGGATATCCAAATCTCTTGATATTGATAGTACCAACCCCTTCCAACCCACCACCATCCAGTCATGGTGTTTGTCTTTGAGTTTGTCTGCACAATGTAATCCCACCATGCTACTAATTGAGACAGGATTCAAAAGAGAAGTAATGGTAAATGTGCAGCACTGACCCAGGCAGCACCTCTAGTGGCCATCTGAGTGATTATCGTATCATGTAGTGGACATTTACCATCACTTCTCTTTTGAATCCTGTCTTAATTAAAGGCTGGGAAGTCAAAAACTGTGATAAATACTTTTATTGCTATTGATTGATGATTGATCATTAAATTAAAAATACTTTTATAAGCATCTGCAAATGTGGCTTTTTCTATTTTTTCTATTCTTCTCTATTATTCGCTGTTTTCTGTTTGGGTTGGTGAATATTCAGGTGTGACTAGACCAGAATAGCCAAATATGAAAACAACTGAATTTGAGAATTTCCGTAATTTAGTTATTATGACCTAAAATTAATTGAAATTCACTTTAAATTCACTGTGAATTCCTGACAGTTTCTGACACTAGGTGAATAACACTGATAAAGCTGGCTGATTAAAATATTTTTGCTTAGGTTTTTTTTATCTTGTGGATGCCAGGTCTGCTGTAAGATAACCTTGTATTGAGATATTTTATATCTTTTTACTATGTTGGGGTTCATTTAAGTATTTAGAGCCACTGTCTGGATGCCAAGTGGAAGTGCATTGCTATGGCCCACCACAAATCTCTCGCATGGCTTTCTACCTGCACGTGCGCATTCAATAACTGCAGCCGTATTAGATATTGTCTTACCTGTGTGTATCATACAGCATACATTTACACTACCAGAGTAAAATGTTATAGAAAGGAAGGAATGTATCAATCCATGTGTTAGCTAGCAATTTGACCAGCATAAACTATGAAGATGCTACCATGACATTTGTCGGACAGATACATTTTAATTCCAAATGCCTTTTTCTGCCTATATTTGGGATATACATTTTAATAGGACTTTGGACACTGCATGTACCCAGCACGTTTCTCGCTCGGTGTCTTCCAGGCTCAACATGAATTGTAATATAACTGAATTAAACTCTCCTGTTTCTTCAGATTATTATTATTATTGCCGCAAGCGGGAGCCATGAAATAAGGCTGCGATATAGGCATCTTTCTGTAACAATGACGAGATAGCTGACTGACAGCCATCAGAGTTCTATAAAGATATTGGATTTCTATCATTGCCGGCAGTGTTCATATAAATCTTTGATTTTAAAGCAGGTATAATATTAGCACACAGACAATGTAAGTCACCTTAAAATATCTTAAAATGTGTTGCATTTTGCAAAAATATTTTTTATTTGTTTCTTTTTACATAGTTTGGCTGATTTTCCTTTCTGGTGGCTAAATTTAAAGTTTTATGGTGTGTTCATTATATATAAGACAATGCTTTACTTTCTACTACAGCCCCGAACCTTGCAATTGCAGCCCTTATACCCCACTTCAAGCCCTAACCCCCATACTACAGCCCCTATACTCTACTAAAGAGACTATAGCTCCCTACTACAGGCACTAAACCCCACTTCAAGCCCTAACCCCCATACTACAGCCCCTATACCCTACTACAGGCCCTAGCTTCCTACTACAGGCACTAAACCCCACTTCAAGCCCTAACCCCCATACTACAGCCCCTATACCCTACTACAGGCCCTAGCTCCCTACTACAGGCACTATACACCACTTCAAACCCTAATCCCCATACTACAGCCCCTATACCCTACTACAGGCCCTAGCTCCCTACTACAGGCACTAAACCCCACTTCAAACCCTAACCCCCATACTACAGCCCCTATACCCTACTACAGGCCCTAGTTCCCTACTACAGGCACTAAACCCCACTTCAAGCCCTAACTCCCATACTACAGCCCCTATACCCTACTAAAGACCCTAATTCCCTACTACAGGCACTATACTCTACTAAAGAGACCCTAGCTCCCTACTACAGGCACTATACCCCACTTCAAGCCCTAATCCCCATACTACAGCCCCTATACCCTACTACAGGCCCTAGCTCCCTACTACAGGCACTAAGCCCCACTTCAAGCCCTAACTCCCATACTACAGCCCCTATACCCTACTACAGGCCCTAACTCCCTACTACAGGCACTATACACCACTTCAAACCCTAACCCCCATACTACAGCCCCTATACCCTACTCCAGGCCCTAGCTCCCTACTACAGGCACTAAACCCCCACTTCAAGCCCTAACTCCCATACTACAGCCCCTATACCCTACTAAAGACCCTAACTCCCTACTACAGGCACTATACACCACTTCAAACCCTAACCCCCATACTACAGCCCCTATACCCTACTACAGGCCATAGCTCCCTACTACAGGCACTAAACCCCACTTCAAGCCCTAACTCCCATACTACAGCCCCTATACTCTACTAAAGAGACCCTAGCTCCCTACTACAGGCACTATACCCCACTTCAAGCCCTAACCCCCATACTACAGCCCCTATACCCTACTACAGGCCCTAGCTCCCTACTACAGGCACTAAACCCCACTTCAAGCCCTAACTCCCATACTACAGCCCCTATACCCTACTAAAGACCCTAACTCCCTACTACAGGCACTATACACCACTTCAAACCCTAACCCCCATACTACAGCCCCTATACCCTACTACAGGCCCTAGCTCCCTACTACAGGCACTAAACCCCACTTCAAGCCCTAACTCCCATACTACAGCCCCTATACTCTACTAAAGAGACCCTAGCTCCCTACTACAGGCACTATACCCCACTTCAAGCCCTAACCCCCATACTACAGCCCCTATACCCTACTACAGGCCCTAGCTCCCTACTACAGGCACTAAACCCCACTTCAAGCCCTAACTCCCATACTACAGCCCCTATACCCTACTAAAGACCCTAACTCCCTACTACAGGCACTATACACCACTTCAAACCCTAACACCCATACTACAGACCATATACCCTACTACAGGCCCTAGCTCCCAACTACAGGCACTATATCCCACTTTAAGCCCTAATCCCCATATTACAGCCCCTATACCTTACTACAGACCCTAGCTCCCTACTACAGCCACTATACTCCACTTCAAACCCTAACCCCCATACTACAGCCCCTATACCCTACTACAGGCACTATACCCCATACTACATGGTTTATAATCAAACAGCAGCCTCTATCTTAGGGGATCCATGCCAGCTACCACAGTCCCTTACCTCCACTGCAGTCCCTATCCCGCACTACAGTCCCTACTCCCCAAATACAGTTCTTAACCTCCCCATTTTAGGTCACATTCCTTTAAAAGAGAGACCAATCAGGGTGTGGGCTGTGTCAATCTCTCACGTCTCACACCGTCTGTAAATCCCGCCTACTGAGAAAACGGAAGACTTTGTGCTAGCTAATCTATCAGTTTTCTCGGTCGGCAGGCTTTATAGTCCACCTATCTTCCTCCAGTGTTCGGTTTAGTTATTGTCTGCAGTTCCATGGCAGAGTGTCCAAAAAAAAAAAAAGAAGTACAAAATTCTCTTCACTCAAGACATGTTTGATGGCTGTTTGTGTGTGTTTGTAGCATCGTAGCTAGTGAAGCCACCTCTCTAAATGTCTGAATAGTACATTGTATGCAGAAGTTGATTTGTTCTTAGTTATAAATCTTCATGTCTGCTGTATCTTCCTGGCAGCAATGATGACCATCCATCTCACTGCAGATGTGTGCTACATTTCCCATGATGCTTAGCTAACCTTTAGATAGTCATGGCTAATCTTTGCATAGGAGATGTTTGTAAAAGTTTTAAAAAGGCCTGCTGAGCATCAGGGGAAATGTAACTTTCAAATATACCGTATGCCGTCTCAAGGATAGCCATCACTAATAACTAATTTAATTAACTTTGTTTTGCACAGTTGATGCACAGCACTTCTAATGAGAGATCTAGGCAGTTTTGTCTAGCACCTTAGAGAAAAACCTTGCATTTATTTTTTAAAGATTTAATGATAAGCCCGCTATTAGAAAATCATATAAAACCTGATAGTTTTGTTACAGCAAAAGAAAACAAATTTAAGAGCTGCAGGAAACCCTATGAACAAATTGCAGAGAGCGACATCAATCCAGCGAAATAAAATAAAAAAAAACTAATGGTTTTGTTATATTTTCTTATAGATCAATTAAAATAACTGATAGGCTGACGGAAGACTGCTTTTAGCAATAATATTGTGAAGAGTCTTCTGCAGGAGAGACTGTTATTGTACCCATGGTAAATAAATATTGCGCTTTTAATATGTGAAGAGTGTCGTGCTCAGAATGATAAGAGCATCATTTGAGTGACAGCATTCAGGCAGAAAATCGCATCTCAGTCTAACCCCTAACTGTACAGAGGACTTAAGGTGTTCAAGGTAAATGTATGAGAGGTGATGGCAGGACAGAGTGTGAGTCGCTTTGCTTGACCTATTCACGTCTATTCTCAAACCCGGGGCGATCTTTGGCCTTTGCAGAAGTTGTGTGAATACAAAATGCTAAATAGTTTTTTTTTTTTTTTTACCAAGTCTCAAGTTGACTCAAGTTCACACTTACTGAAAACGATCAGAGGAAAATATAGACTCAGCAAAGCATCTGAACTCTGCAATCCAAATGCGGCCACCTAATTTTCCAGTATAGAAATAAATTCTATAAAAAAGTACTTTTTGGATATTGTACTAAAGATAGGGCCTTCTGAGCATCACAAGCTAATTTCTCAAGACGATCAAGAAGGACAGGGCTGCCACAAGAGGAACAATGAGGAGTACAAAAGGAACAGGGGAGACTACAACAGAACCCGCGGAGACGAAAATGTGGCCAAGGCTTCCAAATTGTGGAAACAGAGGAGGTCTAAAGGATCTATCACAGTAAAAACACAGGCTGGACAGGAAAAGACAAAAAAAGAAGTATGAACAGGGACTAAAAGGTGGAATTAAGGAATAGAAGTGGAATGAAAAAAAATTGAAAATGAAATTATTTTTTCTCCCATCCATGGATTTTTTCTCTCAGCCACAGTATTTCCAAAGCCAACTTTCTAACTGCCTTGAAAACAGATCTTGTTATCGATATATGAGCACAGGTTATTAGGTGGTTACTTTTTAATGGTGTCTTGTTAAAGTATAACTGTTATTCCTTGACCCTAGTAACTGCTATACCAGTCGCAACAGTGCTACTGAGCAAAGATGAGGTTCTATTTCAGATGAAATTAAATAACATTTTAAATGATATCAAGTTACGTATTATGTAATGGCTATGGTTACGTATAGGGTCACATTTGATACATTTGAGTATTTTCTCAAACATTATCCTATGCGATTATGTAGCCTCTGTCTTTCACGGAGGGCACAGCTATGTGCTACCCTGTCAAATGCATCACTAGACAAACGTTATTCACATATTCACTGTGTAACGGATCGCCTGGCACCCCGACTTGGTACCTCCGTTAATGGATGCTCCTAGTGCTTCCTGAGGACTCCAAGCACTCTGGCAGACACCACAATCACCGAATCCGAGAAACCTTTTAAATTCTCCCAAGCGTATGAATGCTGTAGACCATTGAATAGGAACCATACGAATAGGCTTGTACTCCTAGCAGTCAACTGGAACAGCATACAATAAATCCTTCCCCCAATAATGAGACGACACATCACTTTGAGGGTAAAACAGGAACTCTGGACTGGCTCATCCAGCCTGGCTTTTATTTCCAACTCACACATACAGGCCACACCCAGGGGGAGGCATAAAAGAACCAATGACATAGATGTTACCTCCCACACATCCCCTCCCCTTAGTGTGACACATAATCCCATTATGCATACAGTGTAAAATATACTTTTACACAACTTTCATAACTTTAAAACCATACATCACATTTACATAAAAATACATATCCACAATCAATCCATTCAGGGGAACAACATATTAAAAAATGGCATGAATCCGACCAGGGGTTTAAAAGTTACTAAAAGTATCTTTTGTTCCTTTCTGGCTGGCAGAAAAACATCCCCACAATGCACCCTGGTTTCCTCCCTTCTGCCCTGGAGTTAATTGGAGAAGTAATCCAATTACCCAGGACTAAAGGCAGACTCCATTAACCACATGGTTGCAAAACGACATAAAACACTTTAAAATACATAAAGTCACATTTACACATAACACACAGACATTTCACCTATCCCCAGATAGCTGGGATCTGCACGCACAAAACTACCGAATAGCGCGCAGATCCTACTCACACAGTACAATTGCCATGGAGCTAAAGTCTTTCCCATAGTCTTTCATTATATGAATAGGCTCCATGGTATGGCTATCTGGGGTATCACATTCCCATAAAGTCTGGTCCATAGTCCAAAGGCAAGAGGCGGGCAATCAGCCCCCTCCAAGGACACGTGGCGAGGTCGGTTTCGCCACACTTCTCCCCTTTACCCCCCAGACTAACAGGGTACTTGACCTCCTGCCGGTCAGTGCCCTTGTTAGTCCAGCAGCCCACCCACAAGACAGAAACAGCAGAGCAGCCCACCCACAATAAAGAGTTACTACACCTGGGTGAGGGAGAATCTTGTCCAGGTTCAGGTGCCTCACCACGGCTGTGTGGGGGACTGGTAGGCTGCCTTGGTAGGTTGCTGAGGGGGCAGAGACCAGCGGTACTCTGTCCTGTTGCCAGCACTACCACGGGAGTAGTCTGGTTGGAGCCTGGTTGCTGGAGACCGACTGTCTCCCCTTTAAATACACCGCTCTGCTGCTGGAGACCGACCGTCTCCCCTTGAGTTACACCGCTCTGCTGCTGGAGACCGACTGTCTCCCCTTGAGTTACACAGCTCTGCTGCTGGAGACCGACTGTCTCCCCTTTAGTTACACAGCTCTGCTGCTGGAGACAGACTGTCTCCCCTTTAAATACACCGCTCTGCTGCTGGAGACCGACTGTCTCCCCTTGAGTTACACCGCTCTGCTGCTGGAGACCGACTGTCTCCCCTTTAAATACACCGCTCTGCTGCTGGAGACCGACTGTCTCCCCTTGAGTTACACAACTCTGCTGCTGGAGACCGACTGTCTCCCCTTGAGTTACACCGCTCTGCTGCTGGAGACAGACTGTCTCCCCTTTAAATACACCGCTCTGCTGCTGGAGACCGACTGTCTCCCCTTGAGTTACACCGCTCTGCTGCTGGAGACAGACTGTCTCCCCTTTAAATACACCGCTCTGCTGCTGGAGACCGACTGTCTCCCCTTGAGTTACATTAAGCTGCCGCTGGGGAGAGGTGGTAACCAGCTCCTCTCCCATTAGAACACTCTGCCGCTGGGGAATGGAGACTGGGCTCTCTATTCCCTGTACATTAATGATCCGCCGCTGGGGAGAGGTGGTAACAATCTCCTCTCCCATGCATACTTCCCTTCTCTGCGGAGGGAGACCGACTGTCTCTCCTCCCAGCACAGAGTCCTGCTGTGGGGGAAAGGGGGATGGGCTCTCTATTCCCTGCTGGATACTCTGCCGCTGGGGAATGGAGACCGGGCTCCCAATTCCCAACAAATCACACTGCCGCTGGGGAGGGAGGACGGCTCCTTCAGCTCCCTGTAACTTGGGCGCAGAGACCACGGTCCCATCTGCGCTGGTGTGGGGCTTACGGTCTCCCCTTGGTGGGTTAGGCTGCCGCTGGAGAGAGGGTGTAACAAGCTCCTCTCTCTGAACTGTAACCTGCCGCTGGGGATCTGGGCCGACTGCCCAGCATCCCTGTAGGGCCAGTAGAGAGACCTCGATCCCATCTCCACCTGCCATCTGTGGGTCTCTCCAGGACCAGTCTATGAGGTCTGGTTCTGCTTGTCGGGTAGGTTGGAGCTGCACGAAGCTGAGCAGGTGTTGGTAGTCCTGCTCCAGCTCCCACTCCCTTGTTACCAGGTGGGTCATGTCTTTGCTCACCTCGCATTCGTCAGCCCAGACATACATGCCCATCCGGTAGTCGTAGATGTCCCAAAACCTAGACCCCTCCGTGCTGCCAAGATCAATGTCGTCCTCCAAGGCATCCCATAATAAACCCGGGCCATCATAATCATCCCCCTCCGGTAAGTCGTGCTCGGCCGTCCAGGGGGTAAGTCGAATGGTATGCCACCAGAGGGCCTGGTATGCGTTGTCTAGCCAGATCTCTCGCCATACCAGGGTCTCTAGTCTTGTCACCCACTCATCCAGGGGCTGCTCTCCCAATAGATACATGCGCATCGCCACACGCTTCTGTAGCCGCTGCTCATCACTGGGGAGACTCTCACCTCGCCGCCACTGGGCGTCTTCCAGGGCATCATACCAGACTTCCTTTCTGTCTGCATCCCTGTAGTCCGCGGCCGCCTCCTCCTCCTCATCATGGAACGCTGTCCAAAAACTAGCTGATTCCATCCTGCTGTAGCCAGGGGCGCTGTACGGATACTAGCGTTGCCCTCAATTTGTAATTCCAAACGTTACCAGTGTCTCTGAGCTGCTTCTCCTCGCACTAGGACGCCATCCCACCGCTTGCCACCAATGTAACGGATCGCCTGGCACCCCGACTTGGTACCTCCGTTAATGGATGCTCCTAGTGCTTCCTGAGGACTCCAAGCACTCTGGCAGACACCACAATCACCGAATCCGAGAAACCTTTTAAATTCTCCCAAGCGTATGAATGCTGTAGACCATTGAATAGGAACCATACGAATAGGCTTGTACTCCTAGCAGTCAACTGGAACAGCATACAATAAATCCTTCCCCCAATAATGAGACGACACATCACTTTGAGGGTAAAACAGGAACTCTGGACTGGCTCATCCAGCCTGGCTTTTATTTCCAACTCACACATACAGGCCACACCCAGGGGGAGGCATAAAAGAACCAATGACATAGATGTTACCTCCCACACATCCCCTCCCCTTAGTGTGACACATAATCCCATTATGCATACAGTGTAAAATATACTTTTACACAACTTTCATAACTTTAAAACCATACATCACATTTACATAAAAATACATATCCACAATCAATCCATTCAGGGGAACAACATATTAAAAAATGGCATGAATCCGACCAGGGGTTTAAAAGTTACTAAAAGTATCTTTTGTTCCTTTCTGGCTGGCAGAAAAACATCCCCACAATGCACCCTGGTTTCCTCCCTTCTGCCCTGGAGTTAATTGGAGAAGTAATCCAATTACCCAGGACTAAAGGCAGACTCCATTAACCACATGGTTGCAAAACGACATAAAACACTTTAAAATACATAAAGTCACATTTACACATAACACACAGACATTTCACCTATCCCCAGATAGCTGGGATCTGCACGCACAAAACTACCGAATAGCGCGCAGATCCTACTCACACAGTACAATTGCCATGGAGCTAAAGTCTTTCCCATAGTCTTTCATTATATGAATAGGCTCCATGGTATGGCTATCTGGGGTATCACATTCCCATAAAGTCTGGTCCATAGTCCAAAGGCAAGAGGCGGGCAATCAGCCCCCTCCAAGGACACGTGGCGAGGTCGGTTTCGCCACACACTGCTTAAGCACAACCTATGGTATCGACTAGTGCATCAACTGAGAACGTACTTATAGGATGAATATTACTGGTAACCTTTCAAAATAGATGTGAGCATACGAAGGGGATTGGAAAAGGTGATAATGAACATCTCGTCATAGGAATATCTAGTTTATCCACAATGTAACCAGGCTCTCAGACACATTCATATTTAGCAGAATACTTTTCACAAATGTACTTACTCATACCTAGGGAAATGATTCACACATGGATTTGGTGATATTTGGTGATATCATTTATCAGGGATTGTTAAATGATGTTAATGAAGTTTCCCGTCTCCAATCAATGTAATTGAGATAGAGAAAAAACGGAGAGATACAATGGCAAACAGGTAGGCAGAGAGAGAGAGAGAAAGAAACCAAATATACAGATGCAGAGAGGCTATTACTTTATAGTAAAGTTAGAAATTAGCAGAGAGGTGAAGATAAACTGGAGTATTGAGAAACAGTATTGAGAAACATACAAAAGAGACAGTGTGAGAGATAGGCTGAAAGATAGATACACACGGAGTTAGATAGTCACAAAGAGACAGAGAGAACACAGACACATTGCAAAGAGAGAGGTATGAAACAGAGAGACAGTCAGTGAGAAATGACACAGAGAGAGAGAGGAGTATATTACATCATAGAGATATATATATAGGCAACTATAAGCAATAACACATAGTTAAACAGAGCAACAGATACAGGCAAAAGAAAAATACAAAGAGTAAAATAGTGAAATATTAAGAGACTGGGAGAAATATTCACATATCGAGATAGAGAACTGGCACAGACACTGTCATCGACAGAGACAGAGATAGATTGGAATATAGAGAAAGAAAAAGAGATAGAAAGAGACTGCCGTTAGAGTGTTAGTGAGTAAGCCGGTAGATTACGATTGCATACAAAGACAGTGACACGTGGAGGAAGGGAGATGGAACGTTGATGGAGAGACTAAGGATGAAATGTCCAGCTCTCATGCACAGAATTTACAAGAAATGCAATGAGAGGATAAAAGATTAATACCCGCAAAATCTCACTAAGATACATGATGGGTAATCTTTTGATAAATGCACTAAGGAAAATGAGGTTTTAATGCTTCATGAGCCTGTTCATGAATCATTGCTATATGTGAAAGTTTGCTTGGAAGAACAGATTTGCTCTATTTTCAGCTCAGCAAGAAATAAAATCATAAAATGAGCCAACCCTGACCTGCTTGAAAAAACAAGAATAAATGGAAAACTCGCTGTCCTACGAACTGCCATGAGGTGACGTTCAGGCCCATTCCTCCACCATGCTGGGGCACATTCAGATATCTCGTGCCTAACTCAACATTGTGCCGCAGTTAACCAGAGCCGTTTATAAAAAACATTTCCCCTAACAACTGCAGTTTTGGGGAAGCCTTTCCACAAAATAAGAGAAATTAAAAATATTTTACAAATATTACACAGTTTGGTATTAATTTTATTAGGCTGATGTCAGAATATTTATTCAGTCTCTCCATTTGTTTGTTCATGCTGGGAATTTCTAAATTAATATTTCAATGGTACATTTTACAAATACTCCTTGTACCAAATCAGCATTTTTCCACATTTCTGCACCTGCTTGTTACAATCAGACGTTATATATATTTTGTACATTTCATCTAATAAATCATTTTTTCTCTTTAACCTCACCCCGATGCCCCCACTGCATGTTCTATATCTTATATAAATTTTTCCTATGAAACATAAATATGTTTCCCTTTAACTCACCTTGAATTTCTCTATATTTTACAGGTTTGTGTATAATGAAAAAATTTGCTTTGGCCAAACCACTTCAGACAAAAAAAAAATAAAAGTAAAATTCTGCGCAGCCAAATTTCGCACATGTTGTGAATGAATCTGTGCACACCTTTATGTCACCTTCGTGCTGCTATTGTCCTCATTATAATGCTACAATTGTTGCAGATTACAGACGCTCAGTATTACATGACTGTGCTGTTAGACTCTGTTTACCATATTCTGTACCCGACGCTCATCTGTTTACAAACTGATTATCATTGCGAAATAAGTTAGCTAATCTTTGTAAACTGTTTGCTGAGGGCAAATTAATGATGCATTTGTTTAGTGAAATGCTTTAAATTATTCTGCATCTCCACCAGATAAATACACTTTTTCAGTCTATTTAAAATAGTTTATTTGTACTGATGCTGCCAAGTTTCAGAATTGTATGTGTAATTTGTGCTGGGTATCAGCTCACAAGCTTTTAATTTGCTTACAATCCACAATGCCCCTTCCATGAATGGCTGGTTTGTATTTGGTTACTGGTTTGAAACGATATAGTGTAATACAGACTGACAGCGAGTGCTGCTCTGATAGAATGACAGACTGCATTTTTCGGTCACTCAAACTACAGGCAGCATAACCACTCAGAAAATAAATGGAGGTGTGTTTATATTTTTAAGCAAGTTTGGGAGGGTGACAGTGTGTATACATTATTCACAATCCCGAAGAGAAGTCTGGAGATATGCAAAGCTTTTTACTGGGACTAGCCAATTCAGTATTGTAAAGCGCTGTGCAATTAGTTGGCGCTATATATAAATACCAATAATAATAATGGGAGGTCTTTGATTTTAACATGAGACTTGGAGATTCTTTTCCTTCCGAAACTGCAATTCACCCAAAATTCGGGACAATCGGTTGATCGTCTGCATTCCAGAACTAAGAGCTGAAATGTAGCCTAATCCCAAACAAAGCAAAATGCACAATGGGTGAGCATTATCATTCTGATCTGGGATGTAGAATTACACCCACGGCAATAAAATAAATAAATCATTGATGGGGAATAAAGCTGATTGATGGTTGGGAGACAGTCACTAAATATAAATATAAATGTTGATTGTTTATTTTTACTGCTTCCTCCACTGGGGGGGAAATGCGGCTCTAAATGTACTGCAAAATATATACATAATATTTATTTTATAATATTTATATTGTGTATATATTTTGCAGTACACTGATTGGACAATTAGTTTGTTCGTCTGATTCATTTTCCAAATCTTTTTTTCTTAACGAAATTCGTATCAACCAACAAACTTTTTCAGCCGCAACACATTTTTTGCATAAGTTTATTTAACATTATTGTGATTATTCACGTATTCCTATAACATCTATCTCAACTATTACTGCACATATTTTCTGTGGAGCTCTGTGATACACTCCTACATACTGAACATTGCTGAGTTTTATTTCTGTGGAGCTCTGTGATACACTCCTACATACTGAACATTGCTGAGATTTATTTCTGTGGAGCTCTGCGATACACTCCTACATACTGCACAGTGCTGAGTTTTATTTCTGTGGAGCTCTGTGATTCACTCCTACATACTGCACATTGCTGAGTTTTATTTCTGTGGAGCTCTGTGATTCACTCCTACATACTGCACAGTGCTGAGATTTATTACTGTGGAGCTCTGTGATACACTCCTACATACTGCACATTGCTGAGTTTTATTTCTGTGGATTTCTGTGATACACTCCTACATACTGCTACATACTGAACATTGCTGAGTTTCATTTCTGTGGAGCTCTGTGATTCACTCCTACATACTGCACAGTGCTGAGTTTTATTTCTGTGGAGCTCTGTGATTCACTCCTACATACTGCACATTGCTGAGTTTTATTTCTGTGGAGCTCTGTGATTCACTCCTACATACTGCTACATACTGAACATTGCTGAGTTTCATTTCTGTGGAGCTCTGTGATTCACTCCTACATACTGCGCAGTGCTGAGATTTATTACTGTGGAGCTCTGTGATTCACTCCTACATACTGATTCATATTACACATTGCTGAGATATTTTTCTGTGGAGCTCTGTGATTCACTCCTACATACTGCACAGTGCTGAGATTAATTACTGTGGAGCTCTGTGATTCACTCCTACATACTGATTCATATTACACATTGCTGAGATATTTTTCTGTGGAGCTCTGTGATTCACTCCTACTTACTGCAAATTGCTGTTCGAATTGCTGTTAGAAGGTTAGAACATTGTCCTGCTATAAACTTTTAAACCAAGACTCTCCAGGACAAAACCAGGCCATTCTCTCACTGCTAGAATATTGTTATCTCCACGTTGCTCATTAATTTGCTGATTCATTTTGTTCACTTTGCAGGACATTCAGGCAGATCGCTTAAGACTAAAGGTACAAACCAACTGAATGTAACATTTTGTTACACAAATATCTTATGCTGACTTGGTTTCTAGTAAATATGTCCAGTTATGTTCTTGGCCCAAGAGACTAAAACATCTTCATTGTACTTAGTGCATCTGATAAAGTTAAATAAGGTTTCTGTGCATGTTTTATAGATGTTAATTAAAGGACCACTATGGGCACCCAGACCACTTCAGCTTAATGGGCCAGCTAGGGTTAACCCTTTTTTCTATAAACATAGCAAACATAACTGCTATGTTTATATTTGGGTTAATCCAACCTCTAGTGGCTGTCTCATTGACAGCCGCTAGAGGCGCTTGCGTGCTTCTCACTGTGAAAATCACAGTGAGAAGACGCCAGCGTCCATAGGGGCACCCTCAGGGCACTATAGTGCCAGGAAAACGAGTATGTTTTCCTGGCACTATAGTGGTCCTTTAAATGGACAAAATATGTAAATGATCAAGATTTGTGCTGTAATTTACATACCTGTTTTGACACTCTGCTTTTACACTTACTGAAGCCCTACAATATTATTATTATTATTATTATTATTATCATTATTATCATTATTGGTATCGATATAGCGCCAGCATATTACACAGCGCTTTATTATAAAATGGGGAAATGTAATAATAAATGAGACAATTACGAAATGTTACAGGAAAAGTAGGTGAATGATGACCCTGCTCAGACGAGCTTACATTCTAAATTTTTCTAAAAACACCTTAGATACAACTGGGAAATCCCTAAATCCTGGACTGTTAGGGGGTACTTGAGGACCGTGTTGGGAACCACTGATCTTGAGGACAATCTTACATTCTATAGGAAACACAAACACATATAAGCAAACTTCACATATCTTCAATAGACACAATAATAAACAATACAACAAATTGAACTTCTGCACAGTAAGGAAATTAACATAATCTAAATATGTGTGTAATTAATAAGCATAATGTGATTTCTTAGAGTAATGTGTATATATATATATATATATATATATATATATATATATATATATATACATGTATAATAATATGTGTGTATTATATGTATTATTATCCCTCTAATATTTACATGTGTATAAATATACATAATATGACCAGAAATTATATAAATATATAACATCTATGTAATGAGGGCTTAGAACTTTTTACATTTTGGAAAGTATTGGATGTGGTGGTGAGGCCAGGGAGGGGCACTGTGAAGATTTTTGTGAACAAAGCGCCAAAAGGTCTAAGGCCGGGCCTGGCAGTAGTAGTCCCAGTTGTGATAGAAGCTTTTGGGGCTGTGACCCCTAAATTGGGAGAGTGGGTACAGCAGATTCCAGGTGGGACATCTGAGATCGCAGTCCAGGAGCATTTATTTCTTAGAAAAGCAATATTAGTGCACAAAACCCTCAGGCTCCTAGGCCTCTGGTAAAGGAACCGAGAACAAGCAAAACACAACATAGCACCCAGAGAAGGTGTAAAAGCCAAATATATATATTTAGCAGAAATCAGTGTCTGACCATGTCTGTAGATAGGCCAAGAAAATAATGAGGAACACAAACTTTGTATATTTAGTAAATAAATCAAGTCACAAATCTTGTGCATTTAGTAAATAAAACATGTCATGACGAGTGAAAGAAAAGCCTCCAATTTCTGAATTTCCATAACAGAAACTATGTCAGAAAAACTCCCAATAGGCTCTTATTACAAAGAAGAAAAAGGCCACATTAGGACAGTTTGTGCAATAAAACAAATAACAGCGTGTGGCCAAAGCTTTCAGAAATCATTAGCAATTTACTGAGGGTGGAACAGTGTCCTTATGACTCTTGTGTTACATAATTGATGTGAAATTTCCTTCTCAGTCCATTTAAACGCAGAGTGTTACAAGTTAGATTAAATCCACAGCTCTCCAGAGCCAGCGGAATATCCTCTTTTCTTGAGAGTAGCCCATGTCTCACTGCTTCCTCTTAGTAACTCAGCACAATATTCAAACATTGTCTCTTATATTAAATGGAGCACAAAATGATTTAACCACAGACCCTAAACATTGAAAGAGCATGATATGGTTGTAGAAGCTTTTAAGAGTTCAGAAACTTCTTCTCAAGATGTTCTTCTAAGACCACGTCTTAGATTATGTTTCTATCATCAACTACTGAATACCCATAAGAAATTTCTGCCCCTAAAACAATATGATAATGGTGAAAATGTTCACATTTTATTATTTTAAAGGTTCAAATACAAGACACGTTTATTATAATTCTTACGAAGCACATACGAGCTACACAAAAAGCAGCAAACCCTATCAAATATATAAATAAATGTTTAGGGTCTAGGGAATTCACCATTCACCTTTACTTGTGAGAAGTCAATATTCTTGTGGGGGGGGGGGGGGATATCTAATTTAATGAAACAATGGGACCCTAACTTACTCTTTTTTTCAAATTCACTAGCTGCATTCCTAACACACAGATATCTCATTATATCAACCATCCGTCGTCCTTCAGCCGAAGCCCACTGCAATGTCTTCATACAATTACGTCTTTACTATGATTTACAACCTTTTAACATCCTGCCTTCTTGCTTCCCTTACATATATTACCAATATCAGTGACTTAACTCTTTAAATGTCTGTCCTCTTCTCTTGCCATATTGTCTCTTAAATAAAGACTTGTGCTGAGCTGCCTCATACTCTGGATCTCAGTAGTATACACACCGGCATGATTAGTTACTAAAGTGAGACCTTAAATTGAATTCAAAGTGATTTTTAAAATTAAGGCCAGAGTAGCTGTAGTGAAAACATGGCTGACTTTTTCTGTTCAGTTATTTTGAAATTCATTTTGAATTCACTTTGAATTCTTATTTTAGTTCACAATCTTAAAAGGATCAGTTGATGTCTGGGAGTGGATCTCTGTTAATTCCACTAACCCTAACACTCTGATAATACAAAAATATATCTGACCAATATGCCACCTGTATTTATTTTATTATATTTATCGATATCACCTACATTTATATGACATATATGTTAATTCTCCGACACACTACACTATGCTTTTAATGTCCATTTTATCTTATATTAAAAGTTTGAAGACTGAGCTTTCAAAATCGCTGTTTGTCAAACAACATTTCATAAAGGTTTTGCACGTTTATACCCAAATATGCACAAAAGGGGCTATTTATCAGTGTCTTTTCTAAAAAGCATTGCAAAACTATAGAGTGGGAAAACACAATGGAATGAGTCTGGTCTCACTGGTTTCCATGGTGATTTCCACACTTGTAGGACTTTAGACCACTTTTAGAACCGAACACTTTGCTAAATAACCGCTCATCGAGCCCAATCCACATATACAGTAATTCACAATTAAATTCTTCAAATGTTGCAATTATCTTACCAATATGCTGTTGTCATGGTGATATGGTTTCCAGTTGCGCCCTGTATCACTAAACATGATGCTGTAACGAGTCACCCAGTCGGAACTCCCAAATCTGCCCTGTGTGGCAACACCTGTGATATCGTATCTCTCGCCAAGGTCAACCTGTAACCACTGCCTCGAATTTGATTCCAGTGGAGACCAACCGCCACCTTCTGAGACAAAACAGAGAACAAAAAATATTAAACAATGAATAGCAAATACAATCATGTGAAAGTAAAAGTAATTAATGTCCCTCAATCTTATATTCAGAATTTTCTATACTACAGATAACAATATAATAACCTTTAATTAATACAAACACCAATGCTGCATAGTGAATAGAAAGATAGAAAGTACTCAAAGCAAATTGCTGCACCTGGGGTTTTATAACTGTTCTAGTGACGGAGACGGAATATTCACCAAAAAGTTGTCAGAGTGAGCACGTGTGTGTTACCATTTTTAAAGTAATATCTTCAGGACAATGTTTAAATATTATTCAAAGAGTTCCATACATTTACACGTTCTCTTGTCAGAAGATGATACAATGCTAGTTATCCTTGTGATTTTCAAAGATTTGTAATTACATATTGTAAATTAGGTAGAATGGAAACAATTCTTTAGCCTTGTACTACAACAAAATGAAGAAATAATTTGTTGGAGTAACCATGGAGCAACTATTAATATAATAATAATAGTAAATACAAAAAATGGATTATGAATGGTGTCTATTATAATAGTTTGCACTGTTTTCAAACACAGATTTTTTTGTTGGACTGTATTTGTTTCACAAATCAAGCGAGAAAAAGTTTCCTATAGAGAGGAAAATAGGAAAAGCATAAAAAATCTATATTTATATATTATATATGTATCCCATATATCATATAGATAAATATATATATATATATATTATTAATTTTAATTTTTTATATTATTATTATTATTAATTCTTAATTTTCCCCTCTTTTAATCTCTTCCCACTCGATCTGTTAATCAATTCAGTATTTAGTGACTTTCTCCTACCCATTAATCATCTTTTTTTCTCATCAATTATATTGTTTTTGGTGCCAAAACAGAATCAGTAATCAAAATGACATACTTGTCCAGTGCACGTTTAGTTTAGTTTGTAATCTAGCTATAATTCATCTTAGAGTTCAGGAATGTGACCGATCACCCAATCAACTGAAATTCGGAAGACTTGCAGCTCGTAACAAAATGAATCTCCGAGTCTAGTGAGTAGGTCTGGCACCCAGTCAGTGTCCCAATTCATCTGAAAGTAGTTAGGTGGATTAAGCTCAGGTTGCCATGAAGCTCATTCAAGATGTCGTGCATCAATCTCAACAAATCTTTTCTGTCAGACATCAACTTGTAAGTCAGACATTCTGAAGCAATAATATATCCTTCCCAAAACTGTTACCTTAAACTTTAAATCAAAACCATCTAAAATGTTCACTGCTCACGAGTTCACTAGTGATGTGCTTTATGCAATGTATTGCACCTTTTTATTAAAAGCTGTGTTGTTTTCCTTTTAAACTCATTTCATGAAGTTTTTGATGGATGTGCTGTCATTGCTTACAGAGATATTTTGGAACTCAGTATTGAGTTCTGGAAATTCTGAGACAATTTCCACATCTCATTGGTTTGGCATAGTGTGATAACTTTGAGCTTGTGTGACTTAAAGGAATATTCCATATAATTTTTTTTTAAAATATTTGTGTTTTATTTGCAATACTTATAGATTATATTTCAGGCCATCACTTTTTCATAAAATGTTTAAATAGATGATAAACCTGTTATCCAGCACTGAGATAATCTCCTGGCTACAATGCCATGTTTCTCATAAAGAAACAACGCATTCCACTAATGCTTCCACAGAGAGTTTGTATGGATCTCTCTTCAAGTGCATCTGTGCGCTCCACCCATTCCTCATAAATTTTAATTATATTCATTTTTTTCATAGTCCTGTCCATCTAAAAACCTATTAACACTGTATTCTAACAGTAAGTATCCCCATTATACATAAAGCTATTTTTTTAGACAGTTGATACATGTTAACACTGTGTTGAATATCTGTAAATGTGTCAAAGTCACAAATATGAGATCGTCATGTGGAATGTGTAAGAGTCTCTTTAATGTAAGGACCAAGTGTTCTTACTCTGCAGTGCAAATTAGCTTGGAACCAGGCTGCATTCTTCGAACACCCAGTCAATTCTATTTGCTTTGTTAAATATAAGTAGTGGTTATGCTGACCTGACAATGTTGAGTATTTTTAGAGCATAATGAAGCTTGCTTGACGTATGCTGCTGGCTGATTTAATTGGATTTCACATCTGTTTGCTTTTCTAAGGGGGATAACTATTGTTAAGATATATCCTTTTGTCTAAAAAACAATTGGAAATGTAGTGGTTTAAGGGTTTTAACCATTGCAAGCTCAAAATACATTTTGATCTGATTAATGCAAGATTTAACATTATTAATTACACAGCTCCAACATATTCCTCAGCGCTTTACAATTATAGAAAGGGGATATTGGGTGTAAAGGGGGTCTTGCTCAGAAGAGCTTACAATCTATAATTTGAGGGAGGTGGATGTATATAATTTGGTGGTCTTACTTCAAACCTAGGTTCCCCAGTTCAAAGACAGTGCTATTATCACTGCTCTAACCATTAAATTCCATGACATAACATGAATGTCATGATGTAGAGGAATTTGCTTATACCATGGTTCACGAGGAGTTAACAAGAATTCTCACTATTGTTGTTTAAACTTGCTAAATTCTGTCAAAACTACAGCAGCACATAATAGGACTCGCTATTTATGTCTTATTACAAGGATGGCTGAAATTTCTCGCCTCAGGCTGAAGAGGATGAAAAATTGGTGTAAGAAACCACTTTGTGCATTAATTCGGCCTCTGGGCAAAGTAGAAAACCTAGTAAGAAGGCTGTTGTTGTGGCCTTGTAAGGGTTTAAATCCCCAGCCATGCATATTTGATTTAGGTGCATTTATCAAATGATCAAGCAGGTGGTAGAGGACGCAGATTTGTGTTTTATGCTGTATTTACTTAACATTTGCCATTATAATGGCCATTTATTTAACCGGCATCTTCCTTACAACCAGTTTCCTTAAAATGAAATAGCTGATGTATGCAATTCTGATATAAAGATATATATATATACCTGTATGTGTAATTAGCCAATATTCAACACTTTTCAGCTGCTCATAGTGTCTCTGGCTTGGGCTACCAGATCTCCAGAGTTTTTTTTTTATGTTTTTCAATTAAGTGTTTATTGAAAATTTTGTAGTAAAGAGAGAGAATAGAGAAAGGGGGAGGAAAACAGAAATAAAAAAACCAAATGCAGGTGTAATATCTACAGTTATAATATGACACTCGGAGGTAAATTAACACAATTCTGGAATAGAAGTTCCTGGCTGCCAATAAATTGTTATGCTTTATCCCAAAATGTATCTTATTAGGGAAAGATAAGCATAAAAAGGTGAGCACATTTTTTTATGAACCTCAGTCCAAAAAATAGATAATTGAGGGTAAGAACACCAAATGTGATTGAAAGTGCCATCTTGATCTTTACATCTCTAATAAAGAGGAGATAACCTAGGGTATATCCTATGTAGCCTATCTGGGGTAAGATAACATGTTAGTTTCCTGTGTCCCTACGCCAGCAATTGTGTCCATTGGTTGTAGGATTAGACAATAGAGCAGTCCGGCTCCCATTTCCACAGACAGTTACATTTAATAGGTGGAAATATATATTGTAATAAAGCTAAATAACCAGATCACCAGATGCAGATTGGGTAATATTTTCTGCTGCTACGGCAACTAAGCAGGGAAATTAAAGAAACCTATCAAGGTACCCAGTGTGTCAACATGTTGCCTTTCCATGTTGATGGGTCTAGTTATTCTTTCTAATGATATGTATATAAAGAAGCACTTAGACAACTTAATGATCTGACAGTTTATAATAAATTACCATCAGACCTGCCCCCTCCGTCAAAAAATCTTTAGAAGAATTTTTAAATGAAGGCCTTGCATCGAACGTTTTAACAAAAAAAGAATTTGATTATGTTAATGTTCCCTACCCTAAAATCCCAGTAATTAATTTTTTACCAAAAATACACAAAATTGAAATAAAAATCCCCCTGGAATACCCATAGTTTCTGGAATAAACTCTGTTCTACCCAACCTTTTAGAGTATATAGACATTTTTTTACAGCCTTCGGTTAAAATCATGAAGTCATATCGTAAAGACTCCATGACTCTCCTCCGCTCTTTAAATAATTTTATCTGGCACCCTGATTTCATTTTAGTCACTTGTGACGTTCAATCTCTATATACAATTATTCCCCACAATAAAGGTTTTTAAAATATTACAAGCAGAAAAAAACTATCCCAGATGGACAAATTACAAATTAATTTTATTATACAAGGTATCCAAATCATTTTAAAAATATATTATTTTTGGCTTTTAGATTTATTTTACTTTCAAAAACAAGGTACAGCTATAGGGACCAGGTTTGCCCCTAGCTATGCTAACCTCTTTATGTATCAGAAGCCATGTGGGGGGGGGGCATGCTTGGAGAGCAAACCTGGTCTCCAATTTTAGATATATAGATGATCTCTTTTTTATTTAGAACGGTTCAGAAAATTCTTTAACCCCTTAAGGACCAAACTTCTGGAATAAAAGGGAATCATGACATGTCACACATGTCATGTGTCCCTAAGGGGTTAAACTCTTTTTTAAACCATCTTAATATTAACAACAATGGTATCATTTTAACTTCAGAATTCAGCAAGAATTTTATTAACTTTTTAGACTTACAATTTTTTTTACAAGATGACATTATTCATAAGAAAACTTTTTTAAAAAAAGATCTGTACTAACACTATCATTGATAAAACAAGCTGCCACCATAGACCATGGTTAGACGGAATACCCAAGAGTAAATTTTTACATCTAAGAAGGAACTATTCACGCAAAGTAGATTTTAAAGAACAAGCCCAGAACCTTAAAGAAAAATGTATTGATAAAAAATTTTCAGCTGATAATCTGAACAGAACTATAACGCCAATCTACCAAACAGATCAGACCCTTTTAGAATATAAGGTTAAAGATAAGAACTCAACTTTTATGCCAGTCATTTTTAATTTTAATAATCAAAGTAATAATGTGAGAAAAATCATTAATAAACATTGACACATTTTATAACAAGATTATATTTTAAAGGATTTTATTCCAGATAAGCCTAATGTCATTTTTAGAGGTGCCCCAAATTTCTGATCTATGCTGACCACAAACTACACTAAGACTAAAACCAGCCATTTCTATATAAAATAAAAAACTACGCACTTTATATCAACTAACACTAAAATGTCTTATGAAATTAGAGATCTCGTCTGTTGTACTACTAAAAATTTAATATACCTATTAGAGTGCCCTTGTGGCCTCCAATACATTGGGATAACCTCACGATGTTTAAAAACAAGATTGGCAGAACATTGCCGCGATATTATGAAAGGTTATCCCAACCACTCTGTATCGAAACATTTTCTAATCCATGATAAAAATCCAAAGCATCTAAAATGTATAGGAATTCAGAAATGTAAAATCCCTTGGAGAGGTGGAGATCTTAAAAAAAATTAGGCCAAAAAGAAATGAATTGGGTTTTTAAACCCTGGTCCCAAAAGACCTGAATGTAGATTTTGACCTTTTTAACTTTTTGTAACTTTTTAAGAATCTATCCTATTCCATCCTATTCAATATATGGTTTATTGCTATACATATACATTTTAAGTTTAACTCTCAGTCATGCACATTTTTATAAAAAAAAAACACTTATAATTAACTGCACATACTTTCTCAGTTTTATTGCTTTCTGTATCTACAGTCTTATATATAACTGATTTTATATTTATTTTAACATTCTGTATATCCTATACTGGTATACAGTTTTAGGTGTATATATATCCTGTGCAATGTATTCTCGGCTGTTGCTTACCCCACCCACAATGCCTATCCTTATTCCAAGAGCATATTGAGTCTGCCCACCTGATCATAATCCCTCTTGTTAGATAAATTGTATTGCTTTTTTTTGCCTTGGATGGTGGATTTGAACTTGCGGCCCTCAAGGTTTGGGCATATTCTGCTGTTTGTACATAGGCCCACTGAGCTGTTTTTCCAGCTCGAATTTACACTTGCGAGTCCACTATGTAACATTATTTTTATCGTTTTTCGTTTATCTACTTCCTTTTAATATGCCCTTTGACCTTTGAAATGTGAGTAGGACCATATATACTTTTATTCTTATTTTTATATTTTCTGGACATACTGCACCATTATCCTCCCCTTCTTTCCACATACGGACTGCATCTGATATCCCAACAAGAAGATTCCTTCCTTGAACAAGTATATCTTTTATTGGACTCTCTATCTTGGACATATATTCAATAATTTATATTTTATTTTTATTATTCTATGTATCTTATTTTATATTTATTTATATTTTAGGTCTTTTATTCTATCCCATTTTGTTAAGTGTATCTATCTATTGTAGACCTATTTAAGGCATTTTGTGTTGGTTATAATATTCTTACCAGTGTCTTTCTAGAGTGGCGCTAATCCTCTACACTTTTTATATCTTGGACTTGCCTCACTACTATAGGGATAGAGGGATTCCCTTTCTCTTGGAGGAAAGCTGCCTTAATTTCACTTTTCCCAGTTTGTTCTATCAGCACTGACCTTTTACTAGTGTTTATATTTACATTGCTGCATGCTGAGGATCTTTCTGTGTTTCTGGTTTCAGAAGGTTTGGTGAAATAGGAACTTTTACTGCTAACGCCAGCTCCACAATTTGAGATTCACAGGTGTGCCTACTGCTTTATTGTGTGATGTCAGTCTATCAATAAACTCTCTATATTTCACTATATTATAAGATGTATTTAATCAATCACAGAGGAATATGGTTATGGAAATGTTTAAGCAGTAAATTAGTTATTTCTGGAAAAATCAACCCACATTTCTAATTATGATAAATACCAGAAAATATGTTTTCACTGGAGGTCAGCAACCACCTACCATTCTCATCAAGGTACTTCCTTTTTGTGTCTCTTATTTCCCCCCAGCCCCACTGTGTATCTCTTTGTCCCCCCAGCCCTTTGTGTCGAAATGACCCCCCAGCACCTCTGTTGGTCTCTTTGTCCCCAGGCGCTTTGTGTGTTTCTTTCTCCCTAGCTTTTTGTGTCTCTCATCTCCCCCAGCCCCACTGTGTGTATATTTGTCCTCCCCAGCCCCACTATGTGTCTATTTGTCTCCCCAGCCCCACTATGTGTCTATTTGTCCTCCCCAGCCCCACTATGTGTCTATTTGACCTCCCAGACCTCTGTGTGTCTCTTTGTCCTTCCCAGCCTCTGTGTGTCTCTTTATTCCGCCATCTCTCTGTGTGTCTCTTTATCCACGGAGCACCTGTGTGTTTCTTTGACCCCCAACCCTTTTGTGTGCCTCCTTTTCCCTTCCCCACCCTCTCTGTATATCTGTTTTCCCCTTCTCCAGCTCCCCTGTGTATTTCTACCTCCCAGTCCCTTTGTGTGTCTCTTTCTCCAGCCCAGTCCCTTTTTGTATCTCTCTTCTCCCCCCAGGCTCTCAGTTTGTCCCTTTGTCCCCATTACTTCTGTGTGCCTTTTTTTTTGCCCCAGACCTTCTTTGTGCCTCTTTGTCACCCTCAACTCTCGATGCACCTTCCCCCCTCTCAGCTCTCTTGGTGCCTCATTCTACCCCCTCAGCCGAGCAGAGATTCACATTTATTAGACAGCTTTAACAGAGATACACCGGATCAGAGATACACATTTATTAGACAGCTTTAACATGATTCATGTCATTACACTCACAAATGTCTATATTATAGTCAAATAAATATATCAATTAATACCCACTTCAGTTCTAGTTACAGAGACATTATTTTAAAATCAAATTGAATTAGGGTTTCAATATGCTACAATTTGGAGTTTAGTGAATAACCCAAATGGTGTTTTATTTTGAACACAGAAGTTAGTACGTTCATTGATGACAAAAAATCTATAGTGTTTTGGCAACAATTTAGCTATTCTTTACATGAAAAACGTAATATTCTCCAATAAAGACAACCACCTGATAGTGACACGACCTGTATTTAAACACTTTGGGGAAAATGTAAAACATGCAAAATATGAAGTACTGAATGTCTTATTTCCTCAGCAATAACTCATTAGTAGTGTTTAATGTAGAGGTGGCACAAGCACTAATTTAATATAAATACCTGGCAACAGAATAATGTGTCTTTTGGCAATGTGGATAATCTGTTACTGTGCTAAAAAAAACTTGCCGGAGTCTAGCTTTTACAGCTTGAAAAGGAGAATTCATTCTTATACCATGACATTGTTAAATAGAAAAGATATACGTTTATCAAAATAAACATTTGCATATGTCAGGAGGATAATAATCACTCATGGTGTTTTATAATAGCTATTCAGGTCTATTTAAATATAATTAATGTGAATTAACACTAACCACGTCACTCCTATCAATATGTACACACAAGTTCGATTTTGTAGTGGACCTTCTAACAATGCAAAAGGAATGCAAGAACCTGTATGGTCCAGGCTTTCAAGTGCAGTTTGAAAGCAGCCCCGGAGAGAATATTTGAATAAGTATTTCTGAGCAACTTGAACAAACTCGAGGAGCGAATGTATCCTACAACCCCTTATTAATACAGATACCAATTTATTTGCCAGCTGACTTAATTTAATCAGATAATGTTATATTTATATCCTTATGGCATTTTGGGAATATGTATTCCTACAAATCCCAGTGGATCCATGAACATACTCAGCAGGTTGCTTCACCAGTTGGAGTTTAGAATTTGTGTAATATACTTTATATATTTCAGAACGTGCAAGAAATAGTGCATGAGAGGGGGTACCACACAGGCTGTAATTCTTTATCACATCCTTGAATAATTCCCAAATAAACTGAAGCAATGAGTGAAACATTCTGTACATTTACTTAATTTAATTCTCAATGTATCTTCAAACAGAATTCCCTGTTAACACACGCTGTGTGTAATTGGTACATGTGATTGCTGAGGTTAATAAAAAATATACATAGAAAATTTCACTTTGTATCAGCTTTGCTGGAAGTTTGGAAGTTTTATGTTTATACTAAGTATTTAGATTTTTTTCCCATGAATAACATTTTGGATCTCCCCCCCATCTCATTTTCTGCATGCAAGATACAATCTTTTATTTACAAGAATTCCTATTTCCACTACATTATTGGCAGATGTCTAAAATAGCAATTTGTATGTATTTTTTATAAAAATGCTGAACACTTTACACAACAATAACAACGAACAACAGCATTAGAATCACAGAGTGTCCAATGGACTAATTAAATTAAAGTTAACCTCCGGGCACCATATCAATTGCATCAGAACAAAGTTGTTATGTTGCCAGGAAGCCCCTGGTACTAGTTTACCGTTAGGTGATAACAATTGCAGGATCTCGTTAAATGGCAGCTTCATGTCTAGACTAGATACCTATTTACATATAGTAATAAATAATACTAATGAAAACCGTCATGTGAGGGCACTCTTGGAAAACAAGGTTTTTACCAGGATGATATCATTGGAGAGTAACAATTATTATTCTTGTCATTATTCCATGCCATTTGCTCCAAATAATTAGCTGTATTTTTGCATGTCCAATTTTGTATACGTTTTGCAAATTAAATAAATATCCAATGTAAACATTCTATATTTTAACTCAGGGCCTCTATCTCAACCAGAAATTCTACATTTGAAGAAAGTCAACATCAGTGGTCTAAGGGCAGAATTTACTGAAATGAAAAAAAATATATACAAACTGGGTATCTTCAGATCTTACAAAATGACACGTCACAAGAAAGATTTCAATGGCAGAGAACCAAATATAAAAGAAGTAAATGAAAGAGAAAAAAAATGTGAGTTAAAAAGAAAGTCATACATTAAATAAAATGGAGGAAAATAGCCGTAAAGAATCATAAAATGAGAACAAGGAATTTACAGAAAGAAAAAGTAGCGAAAAATCAGCAGCATCATTTATAAAAAGCAAAGAAAGCAACATTTAGCTTACTTGCTGACTCGCAGGTTTGCTTTCAAAACAATCCTTGAAGAAAATGTGATTGGTTGGCACAGGACAGAGCACAGAAGCAATTAAATAAAGTTAAAGTAGATAAAACTCGGAGGTAGTCAGATGGGAGACACCTATGGGTATATGGTCTACAGATAAACAGATGGCTATTTTCAATTATCAACAATTCTTTCCTTTCTGGCATGATGCTGAAGATGTGGTGCTACCCATATCTCAAAATAAATAAAATCTCTCATAAGTCCAGAAATTACAGCCGTGAGATAAACATCTCTAATTGGGGACACTATTTGAAGGGTTTAAAGGACCACTCTAGTGCCAGGAAAACATACTCGTTTTCCTGGCACTAGAGTACCCTGAGGGTGCCCCCACCCTCAGGGACCCCCTCCCGCCGGGCTCTGGAGAGAGGAAGGGGTTAAACTTACCTCTTTTTCCAGCGCCGGGCGGGGAGCTTTCCTCCTCCTCTCCATCTTGATCGCGACGTCATCGGCTGAATGCGCATGCGCGGCAGGAGCTGCGCTCGCATTCAGCCAGTCGCATAGGAAAGCATTTACAATGCTTTCCTATGGACGCTTGCGTGCTCTCACTGTGATTTTCACAGTGAGAAGCACGCAAGCGCCTCTAGCGGCTGTCAATGAGACAGCCACTAGAGGATTTGGAGGCTGGATTAACCCTCATTATAAACATAGCAGTTTCTCTGAAACTGCTATGTTTTTAAAAAAAGGGTTAATCCTAGAGGTACCTGGCACCCAGACCACTTCATTAAGCTGAAGTCGTCTGGGTGCCTAGAGTGGTCCTTTAACCAAATCATATTCATTAAAACAATCTGAAAAAACAGTTTCATCTGTAGAAATTAAAGGGGCCCTGTGAAGGCGAGATCATGCCAAATTACCCTGCAAGACATACAAAATGCAATATTGAGCCTTAAGCTGGTCACCCATTGTGGGTAAAAAAGCTGTCATTTTTTTGTTTTGATGGAATGAAAGATCTTTTTGATAAGTGATTTGAGTTTCTGGAGCATATCGATTTACTAAAGTCACAGAAAAAGGGGGCATAGGACGTACTTGGAAACCAGAGTAATCTGAATGTACATTTCCTGGTTAAATACATTAATATTATTATTATTATTATTATTATTATTTAATTTAACAAAAAGATACTTTCTGTATAGCACTCATTGCCTGAAAATTCCACCGAAACCAAGAGACATTGGCATAAACCAAGAGAATACTTGGAATGTCCACAAACCACATCCAATCACACTGTAATCTATGAGACATCTATACGTATCAAAGAATCACTGATGCAGGTAGGGAAAGCTGTGTTTACCCGAAAGGACTTGATCAATCATAAATATGTGAGAGTCAGTCATGCATGTTGAATGATGATAATTTAAATTTAATTGTGAATGATTATCATTAATTAGAATGCATTTTTTTGTGTTCATGCTGTGTACTTCCCCTTGGAAAGCTCACATTTATGGGAATCATACAACTGTCATTTTCCTTCAGTAGTGTCACAAGAAATCTTAGAATTGGAAGATAGGATAGAGTCAGATAGACTGCTTGGAATGCTCAGGTTATTGCGGTTGGTGGAGGTGTGAACAAAGGTTACTAGGGTTAATGAGCGGCACACATATGTGTGGTCTGGCCGTTCAGTCATTTGTGCGGTTGTCGACCAAGAAGTTGTTAGTAGACGAAGTGGCTGCTATAATACTGAATGGCCGGACGAACAGTGGAAAGAACAAGATGATCTAGTGACTAGGAGCAGAAAACATAGGAAATAACAGGGGGGACACATTACGGACAGTCCAAGGTTAATTCCGCTACATCATATTATTATTATTATTATTATTATTATTATTATTATTATTTTTAAACGTGCATTGGCATCATGCAAAAAAAATCTGTTTGTTGAACGTGTTCAGTAACCCTTGTTGGGGTTAAACAATAACTTTTACTGTAAATTCAATGTTAATGTCAAATTATAGGCCAGAGTATCAAACTGGAAACATTATCCAGCATTACATTTTCAGTTCTGTTTATTTTGGCCCAAAATATAAATTCACTTTGAATTCCTGATAATCCACACCTGGCTTCATAACTCTGTAAAAGATACGTCCATCCATAAAAATAAATAAATAAATAAAATTCAAAAAATTCAAAATGAATAAATAAAAATTATAAATAACATTTAATATTTTTGGATAAGTTCCTAAAATAATTTAATATGAAAAAATATATATATATTTTTTTTAAAATATATTGCTATATTTTTATATAGGATTCCTTTTTTAAATTTTAAGATTTAAAAAAATTATAATTTTAAAGGTTTATCCATTCGTTTCAAAAACGTATCTAAAAAATATGAAATCGAAGCCTTTATTTGGCAAAATTTCCAATGAACAGAATTGCTGAATGAACGAAATTATGCTTCCTAAATAGCGTCATAAAACTCTGCTCTAAAACTGGCTCATGTAGCCTAATTTGGGAGGTAAAGAACCACTGAGTACTTAGGACTAACTTCACCCTTACAGTGCTGCATCCGAGAGTCGCGTCCGATGGTCAATGCACAGATAATCAGCTGTATCACGATTAGAATGCAGAATTCAAGGTTTAGACAAAATAATGATCTCTCCTTCTCTACCACGAACAGCACTTTGTGTGGGGCCCAGCATGCTGCTTGCTTTTTATTGTACAGACCTGCTCAACCATGATTAATTAAACTGAACCAATTACCATTCTGCCCAGAACCTCAGATGTTTTTGTCATTATACCACCATCAATTCTACACAGAGGCTTTGAATTCCTAAGGTCTAACTGTGAACCTGCTATGAATGTCATTATAATGCATTTTCCATACTTCTGATGAAAGCTCTGGTTTAGCTAAACCTTAAATCTTTTTATTTACTTCAGAAATACCCCTCCTCATGCTGACTGTTTTTATCAACTCTTCCTGAATAAATGCAAAGCCAGCAATACAATACACATTTCGTGATCACTGTAGAGTGACACGCATCACTTTGAAGACAAACATCTTATTGAAAAGCTCGAGATTTGAATGATGCATTTGCCTTACTCTGTTAGCTGAAAAAAAACAGGTAAATGCAATTTGTTCATGTTTAACTGATTCTTCTTTCTTATGCTTTCCACACCCACTCCAGGGGGGACACTGATCTAACCAATCAGTGTCCTATCCCTAGGAATGATAGAATAGTGGTCAGGGCATGCCTGAGTCATACATGTGCAGTTGGTGTAGAACACAAATTTACATGCTGCTTTGCAAGCCTTAAGATTCTAAAAACAATTATTTATATAAACAATACTAAAAATGTTCCCCTGCTAAACATGCCTGCGTTATCCTGTTTTTTTTCTGTGTGTGCTTTTTAATAATTTGCATTATTTTCAAGGCTATCTCTGTTTTACATTTGAGGTCACCCTGGAATTTTACAAGATTGAAGTCTGCTTGTCTGTCTGCCCTCTGTCATACAAAATGTCATTGGGTCAATAGTCCCTTCATTTAGACATATTAGAATGGAAAAACGTATATCTAAGAATGTCATTGTACAAAACAAACATCATTACAGTCTCACTTAAAGGGCCACTTTTGGCACTAAAACAACTTGTATTTAAATATGCCATTTTCTCCAAAAAATGTGATGTATTTTTGCATGTCCAATTTTGTATACGTTTTGCAAAAATAAATAAATATACAATATAAGCATTCTGTATTGTAACTCTGGGTGTCTAACACAAACCCACGCTCTTTCTCCAAACCTGCGCTGTCCACTAAAAGACCGTATCTGTCATTGGGAAGTACTGTAACGCATTCTGGGAGTTCACTTAACATTGACAACTTTCATAAGAAGAAAGCAGATAATTGAACTACAGCTTCTACAGGTCACTCTTCTCTAAGCAGATAGGATGCAGCCCACTGAGAACGTTGATTTCTGCCATTCAGTCCCCTCTCTTAGACTTTAAACCTTTCCTTTCTGGGTTAAACATGTCCAACAGTTCAGACTCCATAGACCGGAATTAGACGTTTCTGACTGGTGTGCTGTTTCCTGGACTGGGCAAATCACTGATAATGATCTAATGTTTAGGGAATTATACAAAATAAAGGAGCTTTATAAGTATATTTTATACTTTATTAATTTTGTCTGGTTCCTTTTGTATATTTTTCTAATGTATAATCTATACAAACTTTCAAATGGAGAGCAGCAATGTTTATTGCTTCAAAGGTTAATAGATTCAAAACATTATTTTCTCATTCCTGTGCTAAACCATAAATCTCTGAATATATTAAATGTGCAATATTTTCTGCATTGATTATTGTGATTCTCAAAACTGGCATTATTACATTTAATATCTGGTCTCTCAAGCAATATTGGCGATAAGACATCACGGAACTAGATATTACATTGAAAAAAGTCAACAGATTCAACTTTATCCGGATGGATTTTAAAATGCCGCTTTTAATTATAGACCTCATATTCTTTCATAAAATAAATTTCACGAAAAAAATTCAGTTTGCTTGTAATAATTCTTACATAAGAGGGTAGGTCTAGTTACAATACCCTTGCCTGCTGAATAATTCATCAACACTACCTAGGATTGTGACAGATACTTCAAACAGTGATCTTACCATCTCTGCTGTGGAGTTTTGCATAGATATGGCTGTGGGTACTGAGCAGTTCAGAGGAGCTGTCAAACGATGTCTGTGGCAGTGAGGACACCAGTGGATCATCACAATTATCTGCAGAAGATTGAAAAAACAAGGACATTGCCATTAGAACATTTCCAAAAATTCACATGGTCTCTCTACGCAGTGCACAGGTTAATTCAATTGTTTTAATTCAAGTCCAAGCAATCTAACATCTAAATTGACTTCCCAATGAATTTCAACCCTGGTGTCAGCTTTACTTGAAAACCCTTAATTACTTTGCCGTGGTATATCACTTCTACTGCAGTCTCTTGACTTATTAAAACTATTCCTTTAAACAGGGGCCATGTGAAATGCCAAGTTAACTTAGCTACTAATGAACGCACTTCTGTTCCAAAAAATTAACACTAATACCTTTCATTAAACAATGACTGTGAATGTAAAAATTGGCAGTAAATAATACAATTACAGTTAAAAAAGCAAAGGTTAACTAGGTATGCCAGTATTTAACCAGGAACTAGCTTGTCAATAGTTTCCCCATGCTTCCTGGTGGCCAGGTGTTAATATTATTCAACTTAATAGTATTCAGATCATTGACTTTGGAAGGATAAATGGCTGTGATGACTGGAGAAAAAAGTATCAGTCTAATCTTACTAACTAAATTTAACATATATGATCGGAAAACAATAATGAAGGCTACAGGCACAGGAGACAGGAATGTTTAGACAGCTTATACTGCCCACTCCATTATAAATAGTCACGTCTGCATCTGCTTCTAGAGTTAGAGATTTCCAATTAATATTATTATTATATTTTATATTTTTCTTATATGACCATTATTGTTTGTAATATTAAACTGGTTGCCAGCTTGCAGATTACTGCTGCCTACTGGATGTTTTTGAATGGTTATTCAGGTTGGGAACTCAGAGGTATCTGACCATCCACAACCTGAGCACGTTGTCTACTGCAGAAAGCTAGATAAGGTAACGGCAGGTCGACCGGTAAAACGAACAGCTGGTGTGTTATCACGCAGCCAATAAGAAAACAGACAGGTAATGTCAGAGTGCCACTGAAATACCTTTAGTGAATACGAAAAAAGACTAAAGTGAAATTGGGTGTTCCATTATAGTTGGGAAAAAATGGACCCCTGTTTCACTAGAAGATATCTCTATAAAAATTGAATAAATGTATGGTATAACCTTTATTTGGCCGCTTACGGACAAAACAAAAAACACACAGTGAAGTGATAGTGACACACTCGTGAAAATACAAGTGAATTAAAAGCTGAGTAAATGCAATATGGATATTGTCCACAAGTACTGGGAAATGGCAGTGATATCTGAATTGTAAATAAAATATAAAGTACAATATAGAGTACGGTATAGATTTAAATCAGATGTCACATACACCAGATTCCTTTAGAACTAAATATCCACAGTCTGTAAGACTTAATAGGTATTACGGCTAAAAGGGGTGGGATTGCACCGTCAGGCTAAGGTGAATTGTATATCAATACTATTGTTAGTTACAATCACTAGTAGTACATAGGAAACTGTTTGGTCGCTGAAGACCGTAATAGCAGCACCTATGTACACAAACTAGGTCAGTGAATACCATCTAATATCCAAAGTTCTCCTTGTAATAGTATACAGTAGACAAGAGGTAATAGTATACAGTAGACAAGATGGCCCCCAGCAGACCACGAGGCTCAAGTACCTCAGGCAGCTCAGAGGGGGAGGAAAACGCGGTGGCCCCGCAGACAAACAGCGGCATACACCAGAAGGCTGACTCAGATGCTGACACATCCCCATCAACCAAAGGGGACATTAAACGCCTGCTTCTGGACCTGCGGACGGTGTGGAAAGCCGACCTCGCAGTGATACAAACGGAGATCGGCACCCTGACACACCGCATGGATGAGGCTGAATCCCGAGAAGGTGAACGAGACGGCCGACTAGCTGAGACCCAAACACAAGTGGCCACTATGTCTCTACAGATTGAAAGACTCTCGAAAACGGTCGCCTCCTTAGAAGCCAGGCACCGCAGGAGAAATATCAGACTACGAGGAATACCGGAGTCCGTGAATCAAGCTGCCCTGATGGACTTTGCCACTAAGGTGGCGGTAACACTAGGGGTACGAGCAGACAAGGGTGAGCAGCCTTTGATGTCGGTGTTCCGGATCAGAAAGGCCCCCACTGCCCCTGCAGATGCTCCACGAGACGCCATTGTAGTCACACGGGACATTTCCGTCAAAACAGCCCTCCTATCCCGCTCAAGAAACCAGGCCGCTGTGACCGTGGAGAACCACCACATAAAAATATTTGATGACTTACCTTTTACAGTCCTGGTAGAGAGGCGCAAGTTCCAATCGATCACCAGGGCCCTGAGAGACCACAGCATCCGGTACAAATGGGGAGCATCTGGCACACTAGTGGTGCCCCATGGAGATTCAGTACTAGCCCTCTCGGCGGGAGAGGATCCAACCCGGCTCCTCAACGCGCTGGGGCTGCCTGCAAACACACTTCACCCCGGGAACACAACAGCTCCCAGCCAGACCGGAGCAACAGCAAGCAGCATCCAGGTCCCTCCATAGACGGTCAGCTGAGGACTATACGGACCACCCACCATGTGGTATTAACACCATTTAACAAAAGACAAACCTGCATTGACACTAGAGAATATATGTCCATAATGCTTTGATACAAAGAAGACATAAATATATATAGTCTGTTGGGTATTTATGGCGCTGTTGTTATGATATTAGTTGAAATGTTTAACTTCTCACCAGTTATTGAGTGCCCCATACATAGGGGGATATGCTAACGTTGAGCTATAGTGCGGTAAGGGGGAGTAAAAGTAAATGTGTCCTAGCACCTACGTCCCTGCATATTGGGTCCATAGGCACAGTGTTGACACTGGCTGAGACGGTGGCCCCGCATTGCTAGGTCTCCTAAACTAGACAACTAAAATTTCATGATGCGTCCTGTTGACCACCTATCACCCAATTACACTTAGAGCCTAGCCCACCCAGTTTACAGCGCTCGACAAACACATCCCAGGGGTACCTAGACGAACGTTAAACCCCGGGGGCACAGCCTGCTACCACAATATGTGACCCTAGCGCATACAAACGTCACGGACCCACTTGCGCTGATACAAACATTATACTCTCAACCACACTCATTAAGAGCTACTAGAATCAAAACGGCGCTGATCCTTATTATACAGAGCCACCCTGCTTAATAGCAGAGTCCCCTTACTGTACAATTGGAGGTACCATATAGTTGATACTAACGAAATGTCCGTACAAGCCACATTGTCTCGCCCACTACGCCTTACTCGCGTACAGACTAAGCTAGTAACCACAGGCCATGCCACTAGCCTGAGGACCCAAAGACGGCCCGCCTAGGAGTACTTATACGACATTGTCAGCCAGGCTGGCACCTAGTAGCCAACACAGACGACATCAGACATCAGGACACTTGGGCTGCATAGCAAAATATCTAAAGCCCCCAAAATAGCCTACACATGTACCCCTTGAGACAGTCTCTCATATCCATACTGTGTTATCAAGCACACACAGAGTTTTACTAGCAGAGCTTATATTTGGTTATCGTATTAGTTTTTCTTTTTCCTTTGCTTTTTTATATATTTAATCTACTATTACTGACTACTCGTATACATTTTATTCACAAAAATGTGCAACCATTTCTTGTCATAATGCTGTTGGTATTAAAACGCCTGTATCTGCTATCGTGGCACTACAGGCCTGATTGTAAACATTATTGCACAAAAAATAAAGAATTTAAAAATAAATAATAAAAAGGAAAATAACCTTTTTTCTGTTAGATATCTGTATGTTTATTAAATAAGTGAAAAAAGATATGATTGATGCAGAATTATGGATATGTGACCTCCGCCAGCTCAATTTACTTGTCACTTACAAATAAAGCAAAATCCGATAAAAGATAATGTGTGTAAATAAAAAGATTAAATGTTGGATAAAGTGCTAAAAGTAGTACAATTAGCAGGAACATTCCACTAATTTCTATCGTAACATCAATGTCTGTTTAGAATGAATTGAATTCTAAACAATTAAGATGCCACAGGCATTAAGCACTGTGGTATATATGCATGGTGGCAATAGATGGTTAATTTGTCCTGTTAGTACAGTTAGGGAAAGTTTAGAGAGTTCATGGACCCTGGTTAGATTGTTGTGCAGAGTGGGACAAGTAGCTGGGCAGATTTAGTGACACAGCTGTTGCTGAGGACAAGAGCTGGCTGAGGATTGGTTGCTGGCTGCGAGCGAGCAAAGCGCGGAAAGCCAGGTAAGAATAAAAGGTGGCATCATGAGCGCAATCCCTGTCAGCTGTTTGCAGGACAGGAGAAGCACGGACGGACCTCCAGCATCTCTTCTGTTCCAACCGCAACATGTCCTTTGAAAGAAATCCTGCGATCACCTGGAGGGGAATCCTGGTTGAGAGACTGCTTAATTTCGGTGTCGGGGGCTACCAACGTTGACAGGGAGCCTCTGGTAGCAACATCATACTCTGCAGAGTGTTCCCAACATCTGACAGGCGGCGGCACGGCGTACACAGCCAGAAAAAGGTGAGCTCATGAGTGGTACAACCAAGGAATAGTGCCACCTGCTGGAAAAAAAGAAAATGCACTAAATTTTGCTCCAGAAGTTAAAGAAACAGCTCCTGGAAAGATGAGAAGGTGTAAAAAAAAACCTCCTCCCCTGTACCTGTTGTGGGTCAGGGTAGAGTAGAGGGCCGGACTGAAGACATCCTGGCGAGAATTGAAGACATTCCGGATGATGGGAGTGCATGTCATCTGGATGACATGCCAGTCCTAGAAGAAATGGAGGTGCAAGGCAGAGCTGGTACTTCAGGCGATGAGTGTGAATGAAACTCTGCTGAACTTGCTAAGATTAGTGAGGTGTTAGCAGCGGTGACTGGAATGGTGAAGGTTTTTACAGAAAAAAGTCCAGCTCAGGCTTGGGGTAGTGGGAGTAGTAGTTCTAAAAAAAAGGATTTATTGACAGATATTGTAAGAAAGAAGCTCTGCCATGTGAAAGTTCACCCTTTTCACTTAACGACTCATTTAAAAGAGAAAATTTGGAAAGGGGAATATATTGATTTGCTGTCGCTTTTGCCTTCAGCAAAAGATTTTCACAGAGCAGAGAGTGACAAGGATGAGGAAAAGCGTAGATTGATCCCACGTAATTTTAATAACTGGCTGCAAGCTTTTTGTATTTTCTCAGCTGTATTGGGAGAGAAGAAGCCAAAATTATGTAGCGGGCTTTTCCAACATGTGGAAGTTATATTAAAGGCTTTGAAGAATTATGGTGAATTGGCGTGGTTTAGCTATGATGAACTTTTCAGACAAAAACTGTCTGTCCACTCTTCGCTGAAATGGGGAATGAAGGATGTTGGACTTTGGCTGAATCTGATGCTGCCTCAAAGATTGTCGGTTAAACCAGCAACTAATATTGGCACTTCTAGCGTAGTAGGAGTGATGAAGAAAGGACATTTAATGAAGGGCAATGTAAATGGCCCAGTACGTGCAGGTTTAAACATGAGTGCTCAGACTTTGGCGGAAATCATTCAGCCTTTCGCTGCTTTATAAGAATTGCAGCAGGACACAGTCAGGGAAAAGACCATTTTTAAAAAGGCATGGACGCCAGTGCAGCTGGAAAGGCTTCGTCCTTATCTTCAGCCGTACTCAAACAGGGAGAGAGCTAAGTTATTGCTTCTAGGTTTTGCAGAAGGTTTTAAGATTCCAATATTTTCCGGTTCAGGTTGTTCAGTTGTCAATAATTTAAAATCTGTTTTGCAGGATGTTAAATTTGTCAGCAGGAAATTGCAAAAGGAGTTGAAATTAGGTAGAATAGAAGTTCCTTTTGACCGCCCTCCTTTTGCAAATTTTCGCCTTTCTCCTTTAGGTTTAATTCCTAAAAACAAGCCAGGGTCGTTCAGGCTAATTCACCATTTATCTTACCCTTCTGGTGCGTCATTAAACAACAAATTTGACAAGGATATGTGCTCAGTGTCCTATGCATATTTTGATGATGCACTTAGATGTGTGTGTGAATTTGGACCAGGTGCACCGATGGTTAAGGTGGACATTGAGTCAGCATTTAGGCTATTGCCAGTGCATCCGGAAGGTTTCAACTCATTGGGTTTTTCATTCCTTGGCAAGTTTTATTTTGATAAATGTTTACCAATGGGTTGCTCCATTTCCTGTTTTTATTTTGAAGCCTTTTCTTCATTCTTGGAATGGGTTGTTAATGTTAAGATTCTATTGTACATTATCTGGATGAATTTCTGTTCATGGTCCTAGTTAGAGTTTTTCTGTAGTTTAGCTGAATGGTTTGGTATTCCGTTAGAAGTGGAGAAGACCTGTATTTGTAGATTGTATGACTATGTGCCTAAATGTCTGTGTCTGAGTAACAGTGTTTACTTGTGTGCCTTTTTAAATATGTGTGACTGTGTGTCTGAACAACTATGTCTGTGGTGTCTGTATGGTTGTGTGTTTGTGTATGCATGCAGGGCCGGCGCGTCCATAAGGCGGCCCAGGCGGCCGCCTTAGGGCGCCCGAGCAGGGGGGGCGCAAAAATCCGTATCCCCAGCCATCGGCTAGGGATTCGGATTTTTAGAATGCCGCAGCCTACCTTGCCCTGCTGAGGCTGCTCTCCGACTCCTTTTGGCTCCCTCCCTTGATGGAGGTGAAGTCTGCCGCCGCCCACTCCTGATGACGTCAGGAGGAGGGCGCGACTTACACCTCCCCCCTGCGGTCCACAGTGTCGGGCTACCTCTGCGGGCTCCAATATGGCGGCACCCATGTTCTTTGGAACTGCAATAGTTTACATTGCAGCACTACGTGCAAAAGGGACACAGCACCGAGACCAAGGCAGCGTTTACATTTGCTTCTAAGGACATCTCTAGTGGCTGTCAAATGGCTTTATCTCTTAAAAAAAACAAAAACAAAGTGTGTATCTATCTAAATATCTTTACAATCTAGTGTTTTGTCACACCTCTAAAACCTTTTAGAAACGGCAAGAAAAATGTATGGGGGGGGTGGCAAAATGCTCCTTCGCCTGTGTAGACAAAATTACTTGCACCGGCCCTGTATGCATGTAATGTTCGTGTATATCTTTATAGGAAAGGGGCACACAAAGGGACTGGGGAGGGGGTGTGACAAACTAGTTCCTGGAGGAACCTGCTTGCCAGCCTCCTGCCCACAAACTATGGACCTTGTAAAATGTGATGTAAAAGTCTCTATTCGTGTATTTAGACTATATGGTTCGGGAACCGAACATCCAAACGAGGTAGTGGTCATCTTGTTCACGAGAACACAGGCAGCGGTGTTTGGTCGTCGAGTTCATGGAACTATTTTCGGACACTGAAACTCTCGAACACCGCAGGACTTCCATGATTGCCTGTGTTTGGTTTTATAACACTCAGGAAGACACTGTTCAGTGGAAACCTTCCTACGAACAAAGGGATCAAGCTCCAGGGTAAGACTATTGACTATGTTCGGTAGTTTGTTCATTTTTAAACTAGTGAACTTGACCCAACCTAAGCCCTGCTTCTCTGGAACTATTTTGGGCATGGGACCATGTGTGCGGTCGGTCAAATTATGACTTCCAGGAAATTCCTGAACCCCTGAACTGATCTGGGTGATTTTTGGATATGTTGGTCACCCAGATCAGGGCTATCATTACATTTTGTGGGGTTTTATGTATTTACAAGGTACTTTTGGGGTGTAAATGTGTGTTTTTTTTTGTGCTTGGAGATAATTGAGTTTAATACAGTACTTGACTGAATTATCTCCCAGGCACAGAGGAGGGATTATCATATTATGTGTGGAAGTGTCCTGGATCTGAGAGTCAATGTAATTGTGTATTTGTTTTTATTGTAGTCTACTCTCAGGTCCAGGAGGGAGTGCCCCTTGCATGGGGACCTGCATAAGAGGCCCGTTGTGGCTACCAATAAAAGCATTCAAGCTTGTACTCCCAGAACTATGTGTCGTCTGGTTACTGGGAGGGGAAAGGGCTATTCTTGAATCACTGTCCCAGTGTGGAGTATTTGAATTGGGAAAGTCCTTGTAAGGACTAGAGCTCCCAGGACTGAGTGTCGTCCAGTGCCTGGGGGTGTCTATAACGAATTCCCCATTCGGCTCCAGGAGGGAGCAGTTCCAGGACTCCAGTCAAGCCACTGTGACTGTGGGCAGAAGTGATGCAGTTTGTCCCCTGTTCCAGCTAGGAAGCGGTCCTTGGCGGAGGTACCCAGCCAGGGATACAGGGAGCTCCGTTGCAGGGACACACACAAAATGGGCTGATGGGAGATAAACAAAGTGGCTGTGGTGAGAAAAGGAGATACAGAAAGGCATTGGGAGACACAAAAGAGAGGATAAAATACACTAAAGAGGTTGTAAGACACACAAAGGGGCAAAAGGGGTGAGGCATTCAAAAGAGGAGATGTGAAACACTAAAAGGGATAAGGAATTTAAAAGGGGGTTTATGAGACACAAAGGTGAAGACACATTTTGGGGGTGGGTGGGAAAAAGGTCTTGCACCGACCCTGATGTGTGCTATAAAGGTAATTAAAAAGTAATAAATTAAAACATAAAAGTAGCCAATTCAGGAAGCAGTGTATTTATTTCTCTGATTTTTTGGACAGCAATCAGTCTCATTTATAGAAGCATTGCACCATTAAGCTAAAAAAGGTTTGGAAAGCACACTCCTCCCAGCACCTCTTGCAGCTGCAGACTTTTTTTCCTGTCTATACTGTTGTGAGGAGGAAAATTTTGCCCGATCCTAAATCCCTTTCAGCCTCATGTCAGAAATCTAATGATGTAGGCCTCATTCGTGGAGCCACACTGCGTCGAACAGCCTGTCACTTTGTGTTAAAAGATACGACAACAGAGCTTCAGTTGTCTCTGAATTTAACTACTGTAAGCATATCAATTATTCATTCTTATATAACTTGATGAGCAATATTTTTCAGAGTGCTGTCACTTAGAAGTTCCAGGCCAGTAAAAATGATTGTATGTTGCAGATGTGCTTCTTGTGAGAGCGTTTTATCGGTAAGATATACATTCAACAAGAACCTGATCTCTATTCATTAGATGCAGCATCGAAACTTATTAAACGTAACTGCACACACTGCATGTTTTTTAAGAAAGACAATCAATCCCCACTGCAGCCAATTCTGTTCTTGATCATGTTCACCGTGTTCGAGAACTTAACCTATAGCGGGCAGCAACCTCGCCATCTGTCATGCAAATGATGCTTGCAAAACTTTTTGCGCTGATTGTTAAAAAGCAGATAAAAGTATTATTTCAGTTTTCCTATATTCCTCAGATGTGTCAATGTTAGATAACACCCTACCGTGTGTGAGAGATTTCTCCTGCACCTCTCATTATTATTCTTGGACTGATTGTCAAATCGCCTAATCAAATGTAGAAAAATGTCAATCACTCACCTACCCTGACACAAACAACAATTTAGACAATTACGAATATCTTAAATTGCTTAGGTAAGTACAACAAATCTGTAGTGTGCCCGGGGGTCTTAAACATTGTTCGTCAAGCTCTTTATTTTCATGGAGATCCTATTCCCCAAGATTTATTGCTAGCCAAGCTTTAGAATTAAATCTCAGGGTCAGATATTTAGGGTGCACATAGATCTGAGTGGAGAATTTACTGATGCCACTGGACAGTTAGTTGAAACAATATCACACATATGTTTTTCGAAAGGCAACACTGGGAAATGAAGCTGGTCACATTTCAATCACCTTTTAATCTCCTGGGCTATCTGGAAAATAGGACAGTCATTCCTCTTTTACATTTTTATATTTTTATTTGGATATTAATAGTTTCATGATTAAAATTAAAGGAACATAATGATGCTTTCAGTTTCTTATCTAAACCTTCTTTATGCTGCGCGGCAAAGACACCATTGATGTAACCATTAAACTACTTTCCTGATGACTGCACCACTTCCAGATCTAAAATGTTTTTTGCTGGATTCTCTATTACTTGACTTGTTCTAGATCGTTTTCTCATTTAGGACTCTGTGTCTTCTTTTAGCATTTTCACTATACAGGAAAAGACGAAGTTCCCAATAATGATTGATAAATATTGCAACAAACAAAGGATAAACAAAGAGGGAAATAAATTTCTGTGATGTCAAATTGATGTGAACCACAAGAGAGAATGTGCGAAATGATGCCAAAAGGATCAGACAACATTGTGCCCACCGAAAAATGGTAGTGATCTCCAATAGGACCCAAACAGGTGGGTGAAGGCCTGACTCACAATAATATATGAGGAGAGAATAGAAAATATAAAGCAAATAAGAAGGAATAGAGAAAATAGATGGGTAAAGAAACAAATAAAAAGAAAATAGTGGGGGGATTTTGAGGAGGGGGAGGGTCAGATTCAAGATGGGTAGCTCAAGGCAATTAAGCTGACGTGTCTGGTGTATGTAGGCAATTGGTGATAAACACAATTGGCAGTGCTAGAACTAAAGTAGAGAGGGCTCTGGGTGCAAGAATTATTTTTGGCTCCCCCTATGGCGAGGTCCAAAAGTAGATGCCCATCTAACACTGAAAGCTGGAGAATGTATTTATAGCTATAAAGGAATGTATTTCCAGCTTATAAAAATATTTTAAGGAGATTTAAAGAATTGGACTCTACCACATCTAGTGAGAGACAAATGTTTTTTTCAGCTTGGCATTTACATTTTCCCCATCCTTCCAGGGTTGTTTTTGGCACTGAGCAGTGTTTGTGTGTTTGAATGTAAGCATTTGTGCGTTGCGTTGTGTGTTTTTATGTACTATAGCCCATTGAAAGCAGTGGTCTATTATTAGGTATAACTTTAAGAATTTTTTTTTCTATGTTAAACTAATAGGGAAACCTGCTTAACTGCTCCAAAGAAAAAAATCATATTGGTGATTATTTTGTACATTGAAAGCAACCAAAAAAATAAAAAAAATAATGTGCAAAATAAATGGTGGGTGAGCTAAGACTTCAGCTCACTCTGATAACTCCTTGGTACCCTCTCCATATTGTACCTCTTAAGCGTCATATTGTGCTGGATAACAATAAAAACATATATAACACTTTACAGATTTTTTCTACAAAGACAAACGCATCTTTTTTTGTTTTCCATACCGCAACCAACCATTTTTAAAATTGCAAAAGCTTTGCAAACAGATAAGGGAAGAATATATTTTAAGGTATTTTAAATGACTATGATTTACTTAAAAGCCTGCAGCTGAATGTATTGTTCAGAAGTGTCTCAAATTGTGATTCTTCTTCTTAATCACAAAGTTACATTGACAAGTTGTGCACATTTTTGACACAATACAAAGCTGTAATTCTCAGTTCTCTAAGGAGACAACTCACAAAGAGCAGAAAATCATTGCTTTTGATTTAGATTGGCAGCATTCCAGTCCCAAACCTTTGTTACATTGAAATACATGTTTTCTTTCTTCTTTTTCTCAATAAACAACTAAATAGGTAATATGCTGGCAGATTTGTCAGTCAGCAGATTTTCACATTTCTTTTGGTACCTGACCTTATCCTTCTCTCTGTTCTAAACAGCGTTACAGATGTAGCAACATCTTGTCTGCATATTCTGCCAATTGTACTGTCCATCATTTTATGGCAAATAAATTTAATTAAATTCTAGCCAATATATGTTCATCATCCCAAAAAGTTCATTTAACTCAGAAAGTTGGAGAATGTATTTGTATTTACAGCACATAAGACATATTTCTAAAAAATATATAAAGAACTCGACACATCTACTGAGAGACTAATATATATTCACATAAATAGTTCTACCTGTAAAAATATGCCTAAGAGGGACTTTCTATTTCTTTCAACAGTTACCTTATTTAAAAGTTCAGTTCAAAATTCTTGATTAGTTCCTTGCACTATTGTGGCTCAGCAAAAATTAATGAATATTAAAGAGACTCTGTCATTATTCCCTGCCCAGTTCTATAGTTAGATGCAGAAAAAAGTCCAAGAATGTTATTATGTACAAATCCAATTTACTCACATGGCATGGTCCCTTTAACAACTTCAATATTCACATTCATTTATCTTTTAATTAAAGGAACACTATAGTCGCCTAAATTACTTTAGCTAAATAAAGCAGTTTTAGTGTATAGATCATTCCCCTGCAATTTAACTGCTCAATTCACTGTCATTTAGGAGTTAAATCACTTTGTTTCTGTTTATGCAGCCCTAGCCACACCTCCCCTGGCTATGATTGACAGAGCCTGCATGAAAAAAAAAATGGTTTCACTTTCAAACAGATGTAATTTACCTTAAATAATTGTATCTCAATCTCTAAATTGAACTTTAATCACATACAGGAGGCTCTTGCAGGGTCTAGCAAGCTATTAACATAGCAGGGGATAAGAAAATCTTAATTAAACAGAACTTGCAATAAAGAAAGCCTAAATAGGGCTCTCTTTACAGGAAGTGTTTATGGAAGGCTGTGCAAGTCACATGCAGGGAGGTGTGACTAGGGCTCATAAACAAAGGGATTTAACTCCTAAATGGCAGAGGATTGAGCAGTGAGGCTGCAGGGGCATGTTCTATACACCAAAACTGCTTCATTAAGCTAAAGTTGTTCAGGTGACTATAGTGTCCCTTTATATGATTTGTTTAAATATTTTCGAAATCCTTTACCGAAATGTTTTAGTATTTATGAAATGTCCATTAATTCACTACCAAACACTTATAGCTACACATAAACACACAAAATAAATAGTTCAGGTTGCTTTTCAGACAAACTTATAATATTGAAATTATGTAGATTTACACAGTTTTGCTTTTTATTTAATTATTCATCTTTCCTAGAAATGTTTGGTAAAGGAAACGTTTTAGTCAGTATTCTGTGCCCTTTACTTTACACAGGGTCTGAAATGTTAGTATAAAAATGTTTTTTTCTTACATACAGTAAGTGTAACCAAAATAGATAAACAAAAATAGTGAAATAACCTGCATATAGGCATTTTAAAGGTCCCTAAATGATTGCTAGCAGTACAATTTACTAAAAATGACAGAATCTGAAAACAATGTCTGCATTTGAGCATAATGTCCACATTACTTCTAAAACAAATGCATTTAAATATAAAGCAAAAGTATTGCAATCTGTAAGACTCTTTGGAATATTACGATAATGCTAGGAGTGAAATTGTATAGTTAAGTCACTTCTCCTCCCCACTCTGACTGTAGGAATGGTATAACCCATTAACATTTCCTTTACTGTTTGTAAGAGGTGAATGGGTTAATTATTGTGCTATAGTTTATTTCTGCAACGTTAACATGAAATATTGCAAAAATCGTGATTTGTATTTCATAAGGTCACCTTCCATTTATGCATTTTTTCTAATGAAAAGTAGACTTCATCCCTGGAGCTCACACTGTGAGGGGACAATGGTCTGTGCTACATTCTGCCGAGACCTTGATCATGGCTTCCTAATGATCTGGTTAGTGTTCCTAATGTTCTAGAATAATAATAATTATCAACACACTTAAAAAAAATTATACATGGAACCATGTATGTGTATCTTTGGGAATATATTACCCATGGCACTCATTAATAACAGCATTGGAAGAATGAATATGGATAATAGATGTGCATACGATCCAGAAGACCATACCAGCTACGATAACTCAAAGTTTAATTAATAATTAATTTCATTTAAATGAATTAGATAAAATAAATCATTAACTTTTGCAAAAATCATACTGATGATAATTTAATTATAAACAAGAATGTAAGTTATATCACCTTTCTTTCGGCGTCCTCTGAATATAATTTGCAATAACAAAGTGATAAATATACAAGGGATATTTTTTCATTTCCAATCAGTGAGTAACCAGGAGCCAGTTTTTTTGATCTCTCAATGTTAATTAATTCTCGGAATAGCATTATGCAGTGGCTGTCATACCCAATGTATTTGTCCAATACTTTGCATAGGCTCTTATCTGCAACTCTATGGTTACATTTTCCATTACAAGTAAATGTGTTTTTCTAATGGTCGTCCTAAATTGGTGACTACAGACCACAGCAACCATCATGCATTATTTGTGGAGTCATTATCTCTTACAAAGCATCCTGTCTGTATGCTGCAAAAGTTTTTTTTAAGACGCTGAAAGGTGTTCGAAGTCAGGAAGAAATTAAGCTTAAGATTCATTTAGAATCTCTAAAACAAACGGCTGGGTTTGGCAGCATCTCCAACCTCTCATTACGTTACTCAAACATTATTTTTCATTTCTTCTACTTTGCAAATGATTGCAAAGATTTAATACCTGAACTATGAGTCTTCTCAGACCAACTGTAATATGGACCAGACCATCAGCAATTTTACTTTCTCATTACCTCCAGGTAGATTTATGACTTAGGTGACATGTGGTAATCAGCTTTAAAATTGACTTAAAGAAACACTCCAGACACCATAAAAATGTAATCAGAATGATGTTGCTATGGTGCCAGGAGGCCCTTCGTGTTGTCTTACCTTCATTGATTAAACTGTTAACAAATGGTTGAACCAAAAATCTTCTGTCCGGTGCCAATCACCTCTGTCCCCTGTACATCCATTTAAATGTGAGGCTTTAAACAGGAAGTCTCGGACTGGGCACCACTGATAAGCTGAGAGTGTCAGCTGTAGCAGGAACTCCCTATTCACAAAGTGGTTTAAGAAATGCACATATTTTTCTGAAGCCATTTTGAATTGAGAACTAATGATAGATGGTAGTTCCCACTCTGAGACTTAATGTTTCAAGCCTCAGACTCAAATGTGGAAGGGCAGAGCTGACTGGCATGGGATAGAAGAATTTGGAGTTAAACCATAAATGATGAACAGTTTAACCCCTGAAGCAAAGCTGATGCCCGAGACTGACACCATTCCAGCAAAAATGTCAGGATGTCCAGAGTGTTTCTCTCAGGTCATAATTAGGTGATGGAAAGAGTACATGTTCAGACTTCCTTCTGTGAGATCTAATCACATAGCCCTCATACATGCAGTAGCAGAGAAGACACTCCATAGAACTCTCCATTATGGTCCAGGACTTGATGTTTACTTGGTGATACAGATCTTAACTCACTTCTCTAATTGTTCATTTCTTACCCATTATAGACAGAGCAGGTCAAAATTGGAATTAGATTTGAAGTCTCTGTCTGTAATAGGTAAATCCAGAAGCATGAGGCACATCCCTGGTGGTAGGACATGATGTCTGTCTGTCTATCTATCGAGTCATTTTTTGATTGTATGTTTGGCTAGTTGATACATAGAAATTATTTTTTAAAAAATGTAACAACCCTGATAGCATGTTGACTTGGATTTAATACATGCCCTGAAATATGGAGACACACAGAAGGATAGTTAAATGATTGTACTTGGTCAGAAACAGAACAGACATTCTAAATCTGAAATATATTAATTTCAGTATCCCAGATTGGAAAATTAATAGGGCATGATTTTACCCTTCAAAGAGCTACTTTAAAAAAACTCTACTTAAATATATCAAAGTTAGCACAATCTAACTGTTTACAGTTCAATTAGACCAAAATCATTTTACCACTTAGCAGATGTTCTTTTGTGATTTATTACAGACATAATGCAGCAAATCCACAGAATTTAATACATTCACCAAATCGCAGTTCGTACTTACTATTACTATTACTAATTGTAACATTCACTAGGGAACCTCGTTTACTGTTTGGAAGATTTAGGGAAAAAAAAAACTGAGTAAAGTTCTAAAAGGGGAGCAGTCACCATGGAAACAAATCTAAAGATTTGACCCATTCATGTAAAATGACAGATTAAAACATTGGAATTATTTGAACATTACAGCTGATATAATGACTTTCTACAACCAATCTTTACAACCTACTAAGAAGAAATTATTGATAAAATTATTATAATTGATCAAAGGAAAGCATGCGTGGTCCCTAACCGCAGCTTCTTATTTGCCAAAAGCTAGAGAAATAGATAATCTGTTTGTCTGCAAGTCGTGTCACTAAGCTTATTCATCAAATGGTGAGTTTTCCCAGACAGTTTGATAAATGAGCTCCCGCGGGACGTTTTAGGACGATGCCTTATTTTTCCCATGAGAGATAAATGAGATGAGAGGAGGAATTTACTGACAAAGAGTAAAATAAACAATATTTTTTTTTCAGACCCACATATTATTGGTACAAATTCAAGAAATTGCAAAGCAGACAGAATGCAATGCAACTCTCCAGTTTCTGTGACAATTGCACCAAACTTAACACAGCTCTTCAATTCTTGGTTTACAGTTTATAAATATTTTTAAGGGCAATAAAAACAAATTAAAGGGGAAATGTAATGATATGTAACACGAGAGCAAGGAAAACACTATGACCAATTGTAATCAAGAAGACCAACAATGATCATAGATTAAAGAGGTATTGACTCATTATAGATAATAGGGATAGCAGTATTTACTGTCTGAGGATACAAAGTTCGACAGACAGACAGACAGGAATATATATACACACACAACAAGGGAACCGGCTGATTATCTAAATGAAAATATACAAAAGAAATATAGTGTAATACTGTTATACAATTTTCACACTGAGCAATTTAAAATGCACTCACAGGATCTTGTATGATTCAGGCATTTATGGTGCCTCCCCTGATGATATTGGGGGCCTGGGAGATTCCCCTGGATACTTCCACTCAAGTACAGGACTCCGGGTGAAGGTTGAAAAAACAGCGGCTTTAATATTATCTAAAAATAGTATTTTGATGGCCCTGTCCAGTGCAGTGCTGCTTTACTCACAATCTTGATTCTCTAGAGTTCTACACCTGATTTTGATAGATGGGTTTAAACTAAACACTTCATTCTATGAAACAAACACTTCAGATTAGCCAACAGAATGTTGTTGATATTATTGTCCTCGGAACATCACTGGGCTACGATGACCACAGCAGTGACTGAGCCTGACTGCAAGACATTCTATATTCAGTGCATTAAATAATGGAAATAGGGTATATAAATTATTGTACATTGCCTCTTATAAAAATATTTTAAAATATAACTCAGATTATCCAACATTTTCCTCAGACATGGATATTGTTTAATTAGCTAACAAATTGCATACAGATCAATTATATTCATTCTGTCATCAATATGTATACTCATTACATTCCATGATCCAGGATCACGTGATTGAGATTGTTTGGGGACACAGAGGTTAAGCACTTTATTTGTTTTTCTATAGATGCTCTGTCTTCCACTTTGGCAGCATTATGTCTTGAAATTCATCAGCAATATATGATTTAGCTGGATATTATTTTTGAATTATTCAAGATGTCATTTAAACTGACTGCGAGAACATTAGCAGCCTTCTCCTAACAAACAGGAAGATGTCAATGTCTCACTCTCGTGAGGAACTGCCAAGACCATAATAGTAAAAAGAGTTATATTCTTGCGTTTAGTCACACTCCATGGACCTAAGTACTTACTAAGGTTCCATTATTATAGGTATCTTTAAGACTTTTTCTTATTTTACTTCAGTAATCCTTGATTGAGCACTTACAATATCAATCACCTTCAAGGAGAATTATTTATGAAATTAAATTTTTCAGATTAAGAGAACATTGAGGAGTGCAAGTTGAGGAATTTCTATAAAATAATATAGATGGAGCTATATTTTATTTTCATAACTATCACTAAACGAATATGGAACCTCTATAGCGGTGATGAATATGTTTGCCAAAGTAGGTGTTTATGAATGGAATTTCCCAAGATGCCCAGTTATGAAAGAGGATATTTGCATGGTCAATGTGGAGATTTCTAGGGCCTCCAGAAAAAGTATGTTAGGAAGTCATGGGAATATGCTGAGTAAATGGGTAGATCCCACGGGAATCACATTAACATTAAACCAGATTTTATCAAATTTGAAGGACTGGATGAATAGGGAGGACCACAGGGCTAGTGAGTAGATTATCAGAAAGCTTGGACCTTTTCTGAGACTAATTAGGCACATTATAATGGAATTGAAGGTTAATTAAAATTATTTTAAAGGAAAGAGTGTATATTCTTAGGTTCTCCTGGTAGAACAGCACGTTATTTGGGTTGTGAGGTAATAGGTGGGAATTCGGGGTCTTATAAACAAGCATTGACTGCATATTGTTTGAGCAGTCAAGGGCAGGTTCTAAAGGTATACTGGATGATCATTAGGGTCAAATCTGATTTCAAATAGTCATATTCTCAGGATTAAGGGGTGAATGAGGAAGTCCTTAGTGTGATCATGGAGATTCTTACCAAGAATGGGCTGAGTGATTCTCAAAATCTAAGAGATACTCATGGTGAATGGAAATAATCTATCGGGGTGACAATCAAGATGGGTTACATGGTTAATGTGAGAAGAATAGTCAGAAATAGATCATACAGAGTTTCCAGGTCTCTATACTTGTTAAATTGCAAACACAACCTACCCTAAAAGGCTATCCACCCATAACCCAATCCAAGCAGCATTAAGGCACTAAAGAATTATAACACTTTATGCAAGCAGTATATATAGATGACACTTCCAATTGGACGAGGGGAGGGGGGCACAGGGTGACTTGCAAATTTTAGCTGGGCTCTACTGAAAATCTAGATCATCTGCTGTTACAAAATTAAATATGATTGCCCTACTGCATACACGAGAAGTCTTTAGTACTATGGTTAATAATAATAATAATTAATACATGTTAAAGTATTTTTTATGTAATAGGAGTTCTGCTGTTTATTAGTAATACACACGACAAAATAATGTATAGCATAAAAAACAAAATGTTGTTATACAACATAGTTTTATGATATTATTTATTAAATGGTTGGTGTCTATATTATATAACGAAAACAGTATTATTATTATATAGGGCATCACCTGAAACTTAAAGATTTATGTTCTGCTTCAAAGTTCAATCCCCAGGAGAGAAATATTGATCTGCAATTGTCAGATAAATAGTCCTAAGAATTTGTCATTAATCTGTGTTTTGTACTCTAATGAATCAATATTATACCATAGAAGTTGTTAACATTCCTTCATCTCATAACCTATAAAGAGTTTCTATTCTGCTGATTGTACATTATTTTTTTGAAAATATATTTAATATTTTGCTGCCGTTGTGTCCAAATCTGAAAAAAATATAGGAGTTTTTCAACCCCAGTACGCGCTGGTTAGATTGATAGATTATCTTGACTTGTGCAGTTGAGAATCTAATTAATGGATGAAAAAGTTAAATGACACTTTTCAATGCAGATTGAATACCAAATGAAACATTTTCTATTGTTCTACGAGATTATCATCTTAGCAATAGAAGCAATTCCAGGACCAGCTTACTGTTTGAAGATTTTACCATCTTTAAATTACAAATGCAGACAAGAAAGACAAATTGTGCATTGTATTTCTGGATATTACAACGTTTAATGAGTTACTTTACAACAACAAGCGCCTTGCTTGCTGAAAGATGAAGGACAATGTGCTTTGGTGGCTTATCTCAATCACGTGCGAATCCAACAGCTCATTGATGTGCTGGCGGTCACACTGGAGTACAACTCAAGAATACAAATACTTAGAGGGTTGATTTATTACTCAGTAAGTTTTGTTAAAATCCCTTGAAAAATCTAATCCAATATCATCCAACTCATCTGGTATGGGAATATATTTCAAGCTTCATTGTATTAGATTAAAGTTTTGGGTCCCCACTGGTCATTTTTCACAACGCACTTTATTTAATAATATTTTAAGTCAAGTAATTATCTAAATATTTTTATGATGAAAGCTGTACAGTATGGAGCCCCAGAGGTGCCAGATAAAATGTTTGGCATTCTTATTTTGTGCCCATGCTGTACCATCTCATGCTCACAATTTAGTAGATTATGTCCCTGAGATAGTTGACTTGTGTGCACATTTTAACTATTTTGTGGACATAGAATAATTTAAGTACTTGAGCTTGTTAATAGCATGAGAACTATATTTTGAGAACACCAGGGTCAGCATTTCTATAATGACATGCCAAACTCATTGCTGCCTTGGCCTGTCATGGTTCCTGGCTGAGATCAAACTTAGGGGCAGAGACCGTCTTCTGTCTTCTGCAGAGGAAGTAGGGCAGCAGATAGTGATGCAGGTGCTTATGAAAACACCGGCCATGGTGCCAACATTGTAGTTATACATTGTTCAAGATTTAATAGATTGTTTTACACAAAATAACTATGTCGTAGGCATGCTGTACTATTGCATTGGCACGATCTACTAAACTGTGCACATACTGTGCTTTAATGTACAAAATACTCTGATTGGCACCTCTGTGGGTCTTTAAAATGGGGTGTATAGCTTTAATCAAAATCTGGTAGTTGAACCACAACTCTGACAAGGATTTGTTGAATATGAAGAAAAAACTCTTGAAGAAAATTATGGCACCACAAGGAATGGGTGAACGCTTCAACTTCTTTCCAGACTGGAGGTATTGGTGCAGCTGTACATTCTGCTAACAATCAAAAAATATTTTTTTTTCATGTAGTAATAATTGTTTATTTTTGTTTGCTTGCTTTACACCAGCCGTTTATGTCCCTTAAAAATGCTGAAAATGCATTGTACCATTTAAAAAACAGCACCCTTTACGAAGCATTTATTATATGAACCTATTAGAGAACTTATTTATTGGTCAATGCAATTTCCTGAATAATAACTATTATGCTGTCAATAAGCGCATGCAAACATGTTTAACTATGCCGTAATACACGATTAGCAATAAATCTGATACAATGCATCCACTTTAAGAAAATATAAAATTATGACATATTTTCTGTAAAGAACAAACAGACAAATATCACTGCATTAGAGGTAATTGTTTACAATGCTTTAATGGACAACAGTTCATGCCGTCGGAAGATGTACGAGGTCCACAATCGGCTCACAGTCGGCATTTCCAGTTGGGTAAATGGAATGTTTAGTAGCCTGGAAAGAATATATATATGCATGCGAAAGAATGCAAGGAATGTAACAGAGCAGATAAAACAAGAATAAAATGATGACAGCTGTGTTATGTGACCTCTGAAGGGATTTGTGTTTAGAGGAAGCATTTCAATTAGATATTACATTGCAGTCTTTCACTGTGTTCGTTGTAGTGAAAGGACATTTCAGCAGAAGTGTGATGTTAGCACTGAGCAGTAGGCTTATAGCCAGAGGCACCAGTAACAATCACATACAAAAAACACACTTTTGTTTCCTTATTTCATTCTACATTCAGCTGCAGATATCACCGTTCCAGGTACTCTGCTGTGTTTATTTACTGTAAGCTTTTTTTTTTTTCAATTTCTTTTCTTTTTTGTTTGTGTGAGAATTTGTGTAATTTTGTGAAATGAATACATTAAAGTTGATGTTATCACTTTTTCACTTTCAATTACATTTTTACAATTGAAATAAGATTATGAAAGCTGAACTGGTTTGGAAAGTGGACAGCAGTTAAACAGACAAATGGAAATTAGTGCTTCCTTCCCCAGACCCTCCACTCTATTTGTTGAAGTGTAGAGTTTCAACTGATTTAGGTTTGAATTGTATTTGGTAGAGAAACATGAATTCTTTTTGTACCTTAATGAAGAGTCTATCAAATATGTGAAGTAATATAATGATTGGGTAATAATGTTTGTGTTTGTAGATATTAGTTTTGGGGATTCGTTTCGTTCCAAATTTGGGCATATTGGGTAAGCGTTCAAAATTCTGATTTCCAAACCACCATATAGTCTATTTACTACTCAAACAAAATGTTCAATGGATGAGCACATTTTTGATTTGTGATTCGGAGTTCTACCTATGGTGCCAAACAGAGAGATGATTGACGGAAAAAAAATGATATTGATAAATAATTCTATAAATTTAGATTTTGTTTTTACTGCTCCTCCTCTTTTTATCTCTATTGGCTACTTTTTCTCAATTTATCTGTGAACCCAATGAAGAAAATAATGCACATATCAGTGTCCTACACAATACATACACAATATTATATAATGCATATATTTTGCAGTAAACTGATTGGCCCATTTTCATGCCCTTTTGGTTAATCTATATTGTTGAATGGGTAAGGCAGTGACTGAGTGACAGACAACAGAGGGTTGTAGTCAATGGAGTATATTCGAAGCTTGGGCTTGTCACCAGTGGGGTACCTCAGGGATCTGTACTGGGACCCATTCTCTTGAATATTTTTATTAGTGATATTGCAGAAGGTCTTGATGGTAAGGTGTGTCTTTTTGCGGATGATACTAAGATATGTAACAGGGTTGATGTTCCAGGAGGGATAAGCCAAATGGCTAATGATTTAGGTAAACTAGAAACATGGTCAGAGTTGTGGCAACTGACATTTAATGTGGATAAGTGCAAGATAATGCATCTTGGACGTAAAAACCCAAGGGCAGAGTACAGAATATTTGATAGAGTCCTTACCTCAACATCTGAGGAAAGGGATTTAGGGGTGATTATTTCTGATGACTTAAAGGTAGGCAGACAATGTAATAGAGCAGCAGGAAATGCTAGCAGAATGCTTGGTTGTATAGGGAGAGGTATTAGCAGTAGAAAGAGGGAAGTGCTTGTAACGGACCGTTTCACTTACAAGAGGATAAAACCCAGTTTAGGCGATAATCCCCTTTCCAGATGCACAGACAGCTACTGCAAACACCATTCTCCCGACTGGAACCACACGAACACTGGAACAGCTGAACAAGAAAAGCAGACATCGGCTTACACTCTTGGCAGTCAGCATACAATCCCATTCCCCCAAAGACCGAGACGACACATCGCTTTGAGGGTTAAGTAAGAACTCTCGACTGGGACACCCAGTCTGGCTTTTATTACAAACAAGTACATACAGGACACTCCCAGGGGGAGGATGAATTTAACCAATCACATGGATGTACCTCCCACACATTTCCTCCCCTTAGATTAGCACTTAACATAATTATACCGTACACCCTTTTCCCCAATTCCTGGAGGTACCCCAAATACATATGCTACACCTCCAAAACAGGTATCCCCTGATAGCCCTTATTCAGGGGGACAACATATCCAAGAATCAGGTCATTCGGATGAATGGTTTGGGAGATATGAAGTTCCAAAGATTTGACCGACCGCATGGGTAAAGTATCCGAAAACAGTTCCATGCATTTTGGCCCTGCGGTCGGTCACAAACAAGTGAATGAAACAGACGAAATACTTGGGTTATAGAGACTAAGGGGGATTCGCATGAATCCCCTAGTTCGTATGTTTCTTTCTACCGAACGGCGGGTCATTCTGTAGTTTCTATACGAATTTCTGGGAGTATGGAGGTCTCAGCGGTGTTTGCCTAGTCAAGTGTCCGATTTCAGTTCCAGACACTCGACGGCAAAACACCGCTGTTCGGTAGTTTAACCCCTTAAGGACCAAACTTCTGGAATAAAAGGGAATCATGACATGTCACACATGTCATGTGTCCTTAAGGGGTTAAGATGGCCGCCGCCACGTGTTTGTTTCCCGAATGGCGGCCACCCAGAGGACAAAGAATACATTACATGGATTGCCAATTACCTGTTTGCAACATTGTTGCAACGGTAATTGGAGGCACACTTATTCCTGGGTGGTCTGGTTGTTCGGTAGTTTCACTCAATATAATGAATGGAGTGATTCTACCGAACAATGCTGCATACATATCACCCAGGTTAAACTTAACACATGAATACATATACAATATACAGGCAGTACAATAGAATATGCTTCACCGTCTTAAAGGGACAGTAGTCCCAAAATGTCCATCGCTGATTTTAAAGGGCCAGTAGCAGCAACATAAATTATTACATGCCCAATTATAGTTTTTAAAGTGCAATATGTCCAGGGGCCATAGTCAGCGGGCAGGAGGCTAGCAACCAGGCCTCTCCAGTTCACAGTGGCGAAGCTGGTTTCGCCACAGTGCTCATGCCATTGTACAGAACACTGGTGAGACCTCACTTGGAGTACTGTACACAGTACTGGAGAACATATCTTCAGAAGGATATTGATACCTTAGAGAGAGTTCAAAGAAGTGCTACTAAACTGGTTCATGGATTGCAGGATAAAACTTACCAGGAAAGGTTAAAGGATCTTAACATGTATAGCTTGGAGGAAAGACGAGACAGGGGGGATATGATAGAAACATTTAAATACATAAAGGGAATCAACACAGTAAAGGAGGAGACTATATTTAAAAGAAGAAAAACTACCACAACAAGAGGACATAGTCTTAAATTAGAGGGACAAAGGTTTAAAATAATATCAGGAAGTATTACTTTACTGAGAGGGTAGTGGATGCATGGAATAGACTTCCAGCTGAAGTGGTAGAGGTTAACACAGTAAAGGAGTTTAAGCATGCGTGGGGTAGGCATAAGGCTATCCTAACTATAAGATAAGGCCAGGGACTAATGAAAGTATTTAGAAAATTGGGCAGACTAGATGGGCCGAATGGTTCTTATCTGCCGTCACATTCTATGTTTCTATGTTTCTATCTGATTAATTTACAAATTTGGTTTTCGGCACCGAAATTCAGCTAAGCCACCATGATCAAATACATAAATTTCTGCCGCTTACATATTTTTGCAATATTATCTTGTAATATCATAACATTAGAATGTTTGCAGGTAATTTATAAAATATTCACTATATTGTGCCTTGTTATTGTTCACACAATAATATCCTTGTTTAAGAAATAAAATAATAATTTGGCACAAACCTCTAATGTGTGGTGTATTTTATATTTAATCGTTACCTAACCTACCTGACAAATTCTAGATGTATTCACACATATTTTTTATGGGTCATAGTTGACTTAAAAGGACACTATAGTCACCAAAACAAATATGGTTTAATGAAGTAGTCTTGGTGTTAAGATCATGCCCATGCAGTCTAAATGATCAATCCTCTGCCATTTAGGTGTTAAATCACTTTGTTTATGCAGCCCTAGTCACACCTCCCTGCATGTGACTCATACAGCCTTCCTCAACACTTCCTGTAAAGAGTCATCTAATATTTACATTTCTTTTATTGCAAATTCTGTTAATTTTAGAAATAATTTAAAATAAATGTAGAATTTCTTATCCCCACTTTGTTAATTGCTTGCTAGATTCTGCAGGAGCATCCTGTATGTAATTAAAGTTTAATTTACTGAGCAGGAGATAAAAACTTAAAAAAGTAAGTTAACATTTGAGTGTAAATAAATCCATTTCCTATAGTGAGTCACTGCAAGGGGAGGTGTGACGAGGGTTGTATAAACAAAAAACAAAAGTTATTTAACTCATAAATGGTTGAGATTTGAGCAGTTAGAATGCAGGGACGTGGTCTACAAACAAAATCTTCTTCCTTAAGCTGAAGTTATCTGTTCAGAGAAACAGCAATATGACAAATTGTGTGGTGGAAATGGGGTGACTTAGGGAGTGCTCGTGAGTGCTTTTTGGATGTAATGATGGGAAGTTTTCTTTGAAAGAGCAAGCAACAAAAGGTTGTCATTCAACAAAAGGTGTTTTATTGTACAAACTGCTCTAGGCAGCTTAAGTTCCAATCACGGGAATGAACTCTTATCCACCACCAGGCTCTGCAATTACATTTCATTAGAGTCTTCGGGTAAGAGGCCATTGGAGTTTCCTTTAATGCTCTTCCATACCTCTCTGCTCAGTATTTTCAATTATGTATTATTCTTTGTAAAAGTATTAACTTCTGACCCAGTGCCGTGTGCAATTAATCAAGATTACAAATAAAGCCAAAATAATTTCTTACATTACAGAAAATAGGGAATAGATCTTTGGATTCTGGAAATATTTCACAAATCACAGGTATATTTGTATCATTATTAACCCCTTAAGGACCAAACTTCTGGAATAAAAGGGAATCATGACATGTCAGACATGTCATGTGTCCTTAAGGGGTTAATGTTTATATAGTGCCAAACTCTTCCACATCACTTTAAAATTATAAAAGGAGAATGTTTTGAGGTGAAGAATGTGCTGCTCATTCTGCGAAGAGGAAAACCAGTTTACTGAGGAATAGACCTGGTTTATTAATAATTTCTGGAACAAATTATTCCCTATTCATTTTTGGGGCATGCACTGGGATTAAGAGAACACACCGAGCTGTAACCATTTCAGTGTACTGTTGTGGTTATGGTGACAGATGTTCCCTAGCACTACTCCAATGTAAGCAGAAGGGTTCCTTGAATTGGGGAGTTTTAGATTAAATTGGTCCATTGGTAACATTGTATAAGTGAAAGTCTAATCTGGATGCAGTTACTACAGTATCATTGTTTAATGTAGTATAACAAGGATAAACATATTCTATAAATGAAGTAATTCCTAATTACAGGTGGAGCTGGGCCAAATAAATTAAAACATCATTACTAATAATGTCAGGATTAGTTTTCTCATTTATTACTGTACAGTTACTCAGTGTAACAGAACCCCTGTTATTGCCTGACCCACAGACTGAAACATTGTAAACCCCCTGGATTTGTTACTTTGTATTTGCTACCAGTTTTATATTTGAAAGCATACGAATGGGAAAACGAATGACACTGCTAACTCATTCGTATGAACGAACAAAATTGCCGAACGAGAGACCATCCAGCCCAGGAGTGTGCCGCCAATTACCCCCATGACTCTGTGCCAAACCGCAAAACCACAAGCATTCTAAGTGGTTCAATGGGTGGCCGTCGATTCGTATGTACGAATACTTGGCGGCGGCCATCTTGTTTTGTCGAACGCGTCCAGCGGTGTTTGGTCGTCGAGTGTCAGGAACTATTTTTGGACACTCAAATTCCCGAACACAGCTTAGACTTCCAGGACCACCTAGCTTTGCACAGATTCATACGAACAAGGTGGCGTCCGGTAAACGTATTGCACGAACAAAGCGGCAAACGACCAGCAAAAGCACGAACCATAAAAAGCATGACTGTTCAGTACATACACAGTGGGTGGAGTATCTCGGTTCAGGGTAAAAGATGATGGTATAAAAACAGATGGAATAACTGTAAAGATAAAATAGTAGACGAGCACCTAGTGCGATATCATACAGTATGGAAATAATAAGATATAAAATCTATGATTCAGTACTCACAAGGAGAGAGCCAGAAAGTATGGCTCAATCTGGACACCTGTGGGATGATCAGAAGGGATCCCACTCCCTTTAGATGTGTAGATGATCCTTTGTTGGTTCCAGAAGAAATGCAAACACCAAATAGTAATAGGGGACTACACTTCTTTTAATAAACAAACAAAAAAACAATAAAATGCAAATATTAAAAGCAAGACTAAAGCTTGCAAAAGCCCACTATATAGTGGTAAAGTAAATAAGTCCTCTATGGGATAAAAACAAATGCATTTGTTTTCATCGTCTACTATTTTATCTTTACAGTTATTCCATCTGTTTTTATACCATCATCTTTTACCCTGAACCGAGATACTCCACCCACTGTGTATGTATATATTTCTATTTGATTTTAGTGTGGATAGAGAGGTTATCACACGGGTGTTTTAGAGTGACTTGGTATCTTTTTGGGTAACACGCTCAGACTCTATATTTGTATTTTCACTATGACTGTTCGGTATTTGAATTGTACGAAAGGAGACTGGCCGCACCAGCTAAACACATGGAACTATTTTGGGCAGGAGCCTCATGTGCGGCCTGGTAGGAAAGGGATGTTTGGCTATCTCCTGGACCCCTGAACGGATTTGTGTGATTTTAGAGTATTTTTGTCCCCCAATTATGCTTGTTCCAAAAATGTAACTTTTATTAAAATTGACTGTATAGTTTGTGTGTTACAAAAATTGGGTAAAAAGTATATTTTTTGCTTGGAGATAATTGAGCTGATACAGCAATTAACTCAATTATCTTCCAAGCAGAGGGGAGGAATGTACAGTAATGAATGGGAGTGTTTAGACTGTGTAACTGTAAATGATTGGCTGTTAGGTTTGTGTCCTCAGTGCCCAAAAAGGTCCATGTGGGTGGTAACCTTGTGGGAAAATGTGCATAAAATAAATGCTTGTGTGGTCATTAACAGTTCTGCTTAACCCGCAATATGTAGCCTTGTCTCGTTATTGAAGGGTACCTGCTTCCAGCTTTATCACTAGCTCTTGTAAGAACTCTACTTTTCTCTCTCTACATGGATCCAGCGGATGGGATATCTAGAATACTCTGCAGCACAACCTCTCGCCAGCAAAAGGAAGTCTCGAATGGCATACACCCCTCCAACAACCTGGGTGGCAGTTACATTCAGCTTCTAAAATCTTACGATGACTGTGTTTAGTAAAGTCACCCTTTGCATAGGAAATGTGAAGAAAATTTTCAGTTAATACTAAATTCTCAAAACAATCAAACAAAAGTTGGAAAACCTCACATTTGTGCATGTGGTGGTTTGGCCTTTCCTAGTATCACGCATATACATTATTCGGGAAAACGATTTGGAAAAAAATAGATGTCCTCAAAATGGGCCAATCAGTGTATTGCAAAATATATTATAAATAATAATATATACATTATAAATATCATTCACATAGTATGCATATTTTTTTCAGCGCACTGGTACTTTTTTCTGCCATTTGGTTTACGGACAAAGTGAAAAAAGTAACAAATAGAGGAAATAGAGGAGGAGCATTACAAAATCTATATTTATAAATTTATATTAGGGATCGACCAATATTAATTTTTAAGGTGGCCTTTTGGGCTGATAACTAATACCGATATTCTTTCCCCTTCCCTACATTTTACCTGTGGACACGGAGGGGGACATTGCACTCCCTGGTGGTCCAGTGGCTTTGAGCAAGCTACCAGGAGCTTGCACACTACCTTCTGGTTTCCGGCAGGTCCTCTATCCAACGTTTGTGGGCCTAGTATGCCATGCAGAGCGATGCTGAGCAAATGCTGAGGGCTCGCAAGAGTTGGAGAGAGGACCTACCAGAAACCAAACCAGAAGATAGCATGTCCTGGGTCCCAGCAGCCCCCTCCACAATCTGCAATATTGGTATCATTTACACCAGGGGTGCCAAAAATTCAGATCCCCAGATCATGTAGAACTACAGCTTTCATGATGCTTTGTCATTCTAAAGGCATTCTAAAAGTGTTCAAAATATCATGGGAGTTGTAGTTCTACAACATCTGGGGATCTACCTTTTCGGCACCCCTGATGTACACCGAACCCGACGTTTAATGAAATGCTGGATTTCGGTTGATATTATCAGTCAAACTGATAATCGGTCGATCCCTAATTTATATATTAAATATATGTATTAGATGTGTAATATATATATAGATTTTCTTTTAATTATCCCTTATATTTTTTTTGCACAATGGATGGCACTCAGAATCACAAATCAAATGAACATGCTCATCTGTTGCGAAAGTCATTTGTTCAGTTACATATCCATATGGCACTTCAGAGCTATGAAATTGGGTGGCCTGACGGTTGGCCTAAATTCAGACAAATTTCAATTTAGAGGAAAACTAATGCACAAATTTAGAACGCGATAACTTTTAGACCTTAAATGCACTTTGAGTTCCACTGGAACATTCAAAGCAATTTTAGATCGAGCAAAAGGTTTCATTTTGTGTTCTCCACTGAAGACAAAATCTACAAACACAATGCCTACTATAGCATCCACTTATATAAATTACACATACATAGACAAACTAAAGAACATCTGCCAATACTGACAACTGGCAACATCAAGCCATTGACAGCAACAATCCAAGAACATACTCCGCAAAAGGCACTAGTCGAAATAATGGCTAAGTAAAAAAAAATTAAAAGAAATGTTTCAGTGCAGTCCTTTCAACTGTCACTTCAAACAAAAGCTTTCGAAGAGGCTTTTAGTGAACATTTTTACAATTTCACACAGTGTGAAAATTTTATTTGTATTAAAAATAAAAAGCATTGCGTAACATACATCTCAAAAAATGGGGGAGTTTAAAATGACCATTATCTTAAGTGGAAGAAAGTTGACTTTGACCATTAAGTATAGTGCAGTTTAATAGTAAAGTGATCTTTGCAGTGTGTCTGTTTGTAAATGGACAATAAAGGATAATGCACTTGTAATGGATGGCCTGACCCCCCTGATTTGTTTTCTTCGCTGTGCCATTTTGTGACTGTTTGCAATTTACATAGTCATGTCTGTATTGTGTGTACCTGTATTATACACACAGCAGTATGTGTGTCTGTATATGCAGCTGTGGGTCAAGAGAGGGGAAGGGACAGCAGCTCTCAATGCAGGCATAGTTAAGTTAATTACGTTAAATTCTATACTGTAAGTGGACATCTGATGTTGTAGTACACTTGTAATTACATGTTATCTACTACAGCAAATGGCTGTGTTAATGTAATCAGAGATTGCTCGGAAGGGACAGGGGGTCCAGATATCTACCTGGCCAATCAGAATAGCTGTTTATTCATTTTGTTGTCAGGGCGGACTCACATGGGGGAGGGGGAGACTTGTGTAATAAATTACTTTGGTGTTTGTGCAACGTTTATTTTAACTGTATGCTGTGATCTATGCAAGCTGGATGTGTCTACAAATAACTGTTATTTGAGTAGCCAAGAAGAAGCTGGTTTGTCTCTTCCTTGAGGTCTCACATGTATATTACTATTCATTGTCCTCTATAGAGTAAATTCTAATATGAGTATTGCCAGATGACTAGATAGATAGAATATCCTATAGCAACCAGATTCCAGTGCAGTACATCCTGTATTTCCAGTGGATAAACTACTAAAGTTGAGTCCTAGCATTTAGTGGACCAGTTAGGGGTACAATTTAGGTAAAAGAAACCCACAGACGATAGAGTTCCTGAACTGGTACACCTTCAGTGCCAGAGACGCCAGGGCCATATCATCATAACACTGATCAACCACAACATTAAAATTGCCTGCCTCATATTGTGTAGGCCCTCTTGTGCAGCCAAAACAGCTCTAATGCATTGAGGTATGGACTCCACAAGACCTCTGAATGTGTCTTGTGGTATCTGGCACCAAGACTTTAGCAGCAGATGCCTCACGTCCTGCAAGTTGTGAGGAGGGGCCTTCATGGATTGGATTTGTTATTCTCGAGCATCCCACACAGATGTGGATCCAGAACACAATCTGGGTTTCAGCGGTGGACAGGGGTCTGCGGCTACACAGCCCCATATGCTGCAACCTCTGATACGGTGGACAGGGGTCTGCGGCTACACAGCCCCATATGCTGCAACCTCTGATACCTTTTTATCATGGCCAGCATTAGTTTTTTTTTTTTTAGCAGTTTGAGCTACAGTAGGTCTTCTGTGTGATTGTACTGGATGGGCTAGCCTTCACTAGCCTTGAGCACCCATGACCCTGACACCTCTTCACCAGTTGTCCTTCCTTGCACCACTATTGGTAGGTACTAACCACTGCATACCTGGAACACAAGACTTGATGTTTTGATGGTCCGGCCCAGGCATCTATCCATCACTATTTGGTCCTTTTAAAAGTCACTCAGATCTATTTGCTTGCCTATTATTCCATATATCAACACATGGAATTCAAGAACTGACTCTTCACTTACTGCCTAATATACCTCCTCCCAACCCCCCCTCCCTTAGCAGGTGACATTATATAGATATAATGAATGCTATTCACTTCTCCTGTCAGTGGTTTTAATGATGTGGCTGATTAGTGTAGTAGTGAATTATGCTGTGTTTGTCATGAAAACAAAACAAACAAACTCCATACAAAAGCAAAGTTCATTTGGATGGAATATACACAACGCACTCTGAAGATATAAATACATTGTGACCATAAGTGCTGTGTGAAAACGTTATGTATCACTGGAAAGTTTGTTTCACTAGAAGAAAGATACTTTTCTTAAAAAATTAGCACTATTCCTTTTGTATAACCCAATATATCTGCCATTACCTGGGTATTGAGAGAGGATAGTGCACCAGGCACAGCATCTTAGAGTTACAGGTCCAAACCCTTCCAGTCCAACTCATTACGACATCCTTAACATGAGTTTTACGTTGAGTGTCACTAATATCCAAACTCCAGGATGCACTTGAAAGCAGTGAAATGTTCTTTCTCTAATTACATATGTTGACATTACTTTTACATTTTGTTGAAAAAAGGGTCTAAAATGTTACTCCGTGACGTCAGTTGGAGTAAACCAAAAGTAGTTCAATGTCCAGTAAGCGGCACGATACTTTCAGAAATACATACAATTATTTTTTAAATTTTAAATATTAAAATGAAATAAACCCACTTTAAAGGCACATTTAAAAAAAAAAAAAAAAACGACTACAAAGTGGTCATAAATACATATAAAATGCAACTATGAAAATGAGAAAAGGGAAAATAAAGGAATAAAAAGTTATAAAATAAAAACGTTCAGATATAAATATAAAATACACACAGTGGTGATCAAACTATATCATACTATATATGAAATAAAAAAAAATGAACTAGAAGTCAAGTTATTGCCATAATGAAAAAAAAATAAAAAATAGCTGTGTATCTATTTGAATACTGGAAAGTACCATTCAATGGGAAGTCCTGTTTGAGTGTTGTAATAAGTAATGCCCTGATTGTAGACTATCAGGGTTATTCACTTAAGTAAGAATTCAGAGTGAATTCAAATTTAAGCTCGAAATAGGAAAACTGGAAAAATGCTCTACGTCAGGTAGGCTTTCAATTTGGCTACTCTGGCCTTTACTTTGAATTTTCTTTTCAATAGTAATGATATTTTTATCACTCTGTTTCCTGAAATCATCTACAACTGCTAACAACCGGATGCATTCATTATAATGACAATTATTTCTGACATTATTCAGATAACTCATACACTGCATATTCAAAACACGTCTGATTACAAGACATGGGCATTCGTATTCGAACAAATGGATTTTCTGACGAAAAGCTGCGTTTTTGTCCATTCATACAAATACCTAATAATGAATGGCTAGACAAAAGAATGAACGGACAAACGAATGGGAGTCCAAATAATCTCTTCCAGGAGTCTTTTGTTTGTTCGTTCATTCAACCTTTTGTATTACACTGTCTGTGTAATTCAAAAACTCGAAATAGTAACCGAATGAACGAATGGCATATATTATTAATTCTGTCATTCGTTAGTTCTGTTCACTCCCATTAAATCTGATGGGATTGAGCCAAACTAACAAATGCTTATGAATGAATGTGCCATTCAATCATTCATATTACTAGTTCGGCTTTTTGAATTACAGACAGGCAGTGTACTGTGTCTGTTAAAGTATATGTAATATGTATTGAAAACTGCCGAACAAGCCATTCGAATGCACGGATGCAATAAAAATGGGAGTGAGCCGAACAATGTTCGTGCACAGAACGAATAAATAATTTGTGCATTTATATAAACTGTTCATGCTTTTTCAATGCATTGCTTTAGCATAGGGGATGATATGAGGATGGTAGAAACTAATGAATGATTGGCGATTACTGCAGGTTTATTGAAAACAACACAACACATATCTTAATGCTAGGTGTCTGATCCCACTGCATTATTCACCTGGATCTCTGCAGCATTCCACCAGGAGCTGACTTACACCACTGCGTAGGAATTGTTATGTTCTGCATTCTTTTGATTACGTTATAGCCAGATTTCTGCCAGTAGTAATAAAGCAGTAGAATCTCAATATCTATTTCACCGCTGTGTATATTTTAAGCAACAAATTTTCTTTCAAACTTTACACACCACCATCTGCTCCATGAAACATCATTACAGTCTTGTTGTAAAATTGTTTGCAGAGCATTTAGTATGAGCCATATTGCAATACAAAATTGTATAAATGTTTTTAAAGCCATGTTTTGTCTTTTTCAGAGCATAAATGTGCATTTTACAGGATGATGTTAAATATCTATTCAAATGTATGTTTAAAGGTACAGTACAGAAACAGGGCTTTGATGCAGTTGTAGAGTGCTATGTTGCATTTATGAAACAAATGTTGCATTGCTGAAAAAGAAAACCCTTTAAGGTTTATATTTAAGGGAACATTGTCTGATCATTTACAGAGGTCATTATTTCTGAAAATGGATACAAATGCAAAAAGATAAGTCATGCGCTCACTCCCATCACTACGGGGCGGCAGCAATGACTACAGTACACATCAGCCCAAATATATAGTAAAAAAAAAAATCTTTTTCCCCCCCCTTTTTTTTTTTCTTTGATTATTACTGAAAGGGCAACATTTTAGTGATAACTGTTTTGAAGCAACTCATGATCTGGATTTTAGAATACAGCTTGATACATTGATACATAGACAACATATTCTAAATACTAATACTTTTTTTCCTGTACAAAAATATATTCTATTCCTGACTACCTAGAATCAACTGAAACTGCTAACTTCCAATTCACTTTCCTTAGATGTTATCAGTAAAGTATATTTTAGCCCATATTTAGGTCTTCTCTCCTAAATGGAATATTTGGATATTATGTTACTGAATAACAATGGATTTTATGTCTGTAGATCTGACCAGAGACTACACAGTCAACTAAACCAGAGAGACCACAGCATTGTGGTATGTCACTAAAGTGGATATTGTAACTCTTTATAAGATCGCATTAGTTTTAAAGCAAACATATTTTTTTATATAATTTTGGAAATCTTCAATAAAACCACAACACAGAGAAATGAAACCCTGCATCTGGTGTGTTTCCCCGTGTACAGTATCTCATTTCTAGATTCATAATTATTTCACAAAAAAAAAAATGTATAAAGACACTCCAGACACCAAAAGCAATTTAGCTTGCAGAAAAGTGGAGAGTGTGCATTTTTATTTTCATTTTGTAAAAGGTGCAGATTTCAATAGAAATTTACACTTTTGTAAATTAAAATAGTTACATTGGCTTTTAAGCAGACAACAGGCCTTGTTACCAAACCTGGTTTGTTTAGCTTAGTGAAACTAAACTCAACCGGCAGCAATTTCCCAGAGCACCTGCCTTGCAAATTCAGCTGCGTTGGGAAGTCTGCGATTGGACAGCCACAGAAAGTCTGGGCGGGGTTAGAAGGGGAGGGCTTACAAAGACTGCAGACAAGAGATCTACAGGTTTTGTAAGCTGTTTTTACATTTACCAGCAATAAAAAAGCATTATTAAATGCATATACGTTTTCAGTTGGGGTATATTTACTAAACAGTGATTTGTTTTATTTATTTTGTATTAGGGCAGTAGAATGTCCATTTAATATATTCCTGACCCAAATCTAAGATTCCAAACTGAACATTGCAATAAAGGTGTTTTTTACTATGGTGCATCCATTCTATTTTTTAACATGCTGCAATTGAGTCTGTGATGTTTTAGATATATTTCTTGGGATGTTATTGTTTATTTACATCACAAGTCAATGGTAGGCCTGACTTGTTATCTGTGGGGGGGTGTTAGCACCGAGTTCCCAGCCTATCATAGTTGTCATACATACGTTAGATACATACGTGGACTTTTTGTATTATCAGCATGGCTACGGATGGAACAGACAATCAGTGCAAGGAGAGTGCTATTTTTCCAAATCAGATTGACAGAAATGGACAAAGTTGTCATTATACAATAAGCTGTAATTATTATACATTATTATACATGCTGAAACATGTTTGCCAAAAATTTTATTTAGTCCAAGACCTCTGACACTCATTTAGTTGGCCATTCATCTGATTAAAATATCCTCCACATAAAATATTCAGGAAAATTATTTGGATTAACAAGAAAAGGAGCAAAAATTATCCAATCAGTGCACTTCAAAATACATACAAAATATAAATATTGCAGAGCATTTTCCCACAATTTGGTTCGAAATCAAGTGAGAAAAGTAACAAGCGTTGGAAATAAGGAAGGAGCCGTAATGAATAATATACAGTGAGGGAAAAGAATATTAAATGCAAATCAATTTATAACCTTTTTGACATTAATTTTTCAGGATTTTTTTTTATTCTGCTCTTACTGTTAAAATACACCTACCATGAAAATTATAGACGGATCATTTCTTTGTCAGTGGGCAAACGTTCAAAATCCGCAGCGGATGAAATACTTTTTTCCCTCACTGTATATATACATATGGAGCTTCAAATATACAGAATTCGAATAGATAGCTGATTAATCTAAATTCAGCCCAATTACAATTTAGCCAAAACTGGATGCACAAGTCTAGTATTTATACAATGAGCTGTAATAGTACAATGAGCTGTAATAGTACAATGAGCTGTAATAGTACAATGAGCTGTAATAGTACAATGAGCTGTAGAATTACTGGTCCTGCGATTTCACCTTTACATTTTATCTCTTCGGTTCTTACATTTTCAGCAGAAATGTTTAATTCATTTGAAGTCTCCTTGTTTTAATTATCCCTGAACTTTAATTGTATTTAATGTTCAGAATCAGCAAAATACTGAAAACTAAAGCAAACAATTTTCATCAGACAGAAAACACTTTCTTTTAATGAATCGACACAAGGTACCCCAAGGGTATTTCTGTTTCATAGTCACAGCTCTGGGTGGATAGAGATTTTTTAGTAATTAGAACACAGCGCGTGTTACATAAATACTCCAGGGTGATGGTAATGTCAAAATGTTTCATTGATAGAAAAAAAAAATATTCCAAAACAACAATTTCATTTGACTCTGTGTACACATTGAATGTGAAGTGTGCCATGGACAGAAAGCTTTTGCCTCATATTCTAACAGATGTAGGGTTTCAAAACATATTATTTTGAATGACAGGAAACACATAATGTAAATATTATATGTAGATAATGTACAATCCTTAACTCTTTATTACCCTGCTAGTCTATATATTCGAATAAATTTTACTTGCCATAACATTCTATTTGAAACAGAATGTTAAAAATAATTTGACAAGAACAATGCTGCATACGGGGACCAGAGAATGATACCAGCAGAAACTATTTTTGGGCTATTCAGAAGTTAAAGCGAATCTTTTGACTATACTAAACTTTTCCTAAATTGTATCAATTAGACGAATACTTATCAAAAACTATTTTTTTCACTGGTTTCAAATTGTGCTTCTTAATGTTTTTCAGATACTAGCCTCCTACCCAACGGTTCAAGGGCTGCAATTAACCTGCCTTTGTGAGCGTCTTCTCAGTTGCTTGACCTGCCTCTCTTTGGGAAAGTCTCCCATGGCTTTCCCAATGTCTTGCACAAACCCCAGATTACGTTGATGTTCTTGCATCTTTGCCAGCACACCATTCCATTGAACAAAGTGATGTCACTCTGTTCTTTAAATTCCATCAGTGAATGCCAAGAGTCTGTCTGCCTGGAGGGATGGGGAGATTGATTTTTATGTTTATTTATTTTTAAGAAATCTATACATTTGCTAACAAGTTTACTAGCACAATGTATAGATGAAATTTATTGAGGAATTCATTGCAGATTAGTGAATAGTGGCATGACTGGCCCCCTTTAACTTTGAGTAGAGATGATGATTCTGAAAGTATTGCAGACATTCATATTCCACCAAGACTCAATAATATAGTTCACTTTAAATGTAAATTCCAGGATAGATAGACAGAAAGACAGACAGACAGACAGACGGATATTATTTATTTTTTCCCAGATATGCTGCAACTACATTCTATCAAATAGAGTTTTCCTGCCAAGCTAGAAAATGTGTAGACAGATGAAAACATGTTCCTACAGTTAAAAATGCAGAGAGGTCGTTGCGAGTATATTTGCTGAAAAGACTTGCTGTGCAATAATATAACGTTCACAGTTAATTCACACTTTTATTGTTGTGTGTTGACCTGTTCTGAAAACTGTGAACTCTGTATAAATGAGACATTTTTTTTGGCTAACACTGTTTATTTGTAGTTAGCTAGCGAGTATATGTTGTTGTCATGGTGATTCAATATGAATTTCAAACTCCATTCATTCAATCCACCCAATTACTTTCACTGCTGAATTTGGCATTGAATCATTCTATAGAAAGATACGCAAACCCAACAAAATAGAATGATTATCCTTAACCCTTTACACACGGTGTTCTTTTTTTATTTTGAAAACCTATTAGCACATTGCATGTATTTGAAAAATAGAATGTGCTGCTGGAGGAGGACATATAAAGATTATTGCTTAGGAAACATAGAAACATAGAAACATAGAATGTGACGGCAAATAAGAACCATTCGGCCCATCTAGTCTGCCCCATTTTCTAAATACTTTCATTAGTCCCTGGCCTTATCTTATAGTTAGGATAGCCTTATGCCTATCCCACGCATGCTTAAACCTCTATCACTTCAGCTGGAAGGCTATTCCATGCATCCACTACCCTCTCAGTAAAGTAATACTTCCGGATATTTTTTTTAAACCTTTGCCCCTCTAATTTTAGACGATGTCCTCTTGTTGTGGTAGTTTTTCTTCGTTTAAATATAGTCTCCTCCTTTACTGTGTTGATTCCCTTTGTGTATTTAAATGTTTCTATCATATCCCCCCTGTCTCGTCTTTCCTCCAAGCTATACATATTAAGATCCTTTAACCTTTCCTGGTAAGCATTATCCTGCAATCCATGAACCAGCTTAGTAGCCCTTCTCTGAACTCTCTCTAAAGTATCAATATCCTTCTGAAGATACGGTCTCCAGTACTGCGTACAATACTCCAAGTGAGGTCTCACCAGTGTTCTGTACAATGGCATGAGCACTTCCCTCTTTCTACTGCTAATACCTCTCCCTATACAACCAAGCATTCTGATAATAATGTAAATATACACATTTTCAAATAGCACTTTTTGAAAAAATTGGATTGCCCACAAAATATAAAGTCAATATTTGTGCATAATGCCCAAATAAAATAAGTACAGTTGTTGAATAAAAAAAAAAAGAAAGAAATGTATTGCAGGCTTGAGTATAGTTTGAAATGACTAATTCAAATATCAAATTGCCTAACCAAGGCAACTCATTGGCAACTCTCACAAGATGCTAAGGACTGCCTTAAAAGGGGCCAGCAAAGTTTTGGCCGTCCAGTTGGTATGTGTCGATACCCTTACATACGTACCCACTGAATGGCTTTATCCATGTTATTAAAACAAAACTTAAAGGGACACTGTACTCACTATAATCATTTCATCTCTTTGAATTGGTTATGATGCCCAGAATTTCCTGGCATACATAAAATATTAAAACTTGGGCCGCAGAAAAAATTCCAACTTGGGCCACAGAAAAAAGGAGAAGAAATACATAAAATATTAAAAAGTAAATAAAACAAATAGAGACTCCGACTTTTTAATATTTTATGTCTCCTTTTTTCTGTGGCCCAAGTTGGAATTTTCTTCAGTTGTCTATTTCCATCACATTGCTGCTCAGTTCCACTTGGAGTGGAGATATGCTTCTTAACATCTTTATGTCTGTAAGTGCAATCTAATAAATATACTTTGTATTTTTCTTACATACTTCACCATGTATGGCTCTTTTTATCCATTCCTTTGAAGACATCCATATTGCTTGAATCTACTATCAAGTTTACTATACCCCAAGGGGGTGAGAGGCCTGATTTCTACTTTTGTTTGTGAGTTTGCTACCAGCACCACATTTCTCACTATTCCAGTACTGTATTACGCTATGATTTGTATTTTTTATTATTTTAGATTCAATATTATTCTCATATAGAATACTCCAACTCTGGTTTTTATTCTCCATGTTGTATCTTAATATTGTATGCTTATTGGGTGTGGTTTCCACTTTCTTCTTTCAAAGTTTTTTAAACCCTTCCTTGGTTACAGTTTATTCCGTTTCGGAAATCATAACAAACCAAAGAGTCACCAGAATGGAAGCAATACAGAAATAAATCAATATGAATGATCAGAATTGGATCAATCATCACACACTCCATTTATCCTTGTTTCAGTAGGTTTTTCTTAATGCGTTTGATTGCTCAGAGTGCCCATTGTAGAATTTTCCACAAGCCGAGTGTAGACAAGAGTAACAATTCAGGTCCATGGAGTCTTGGGAAGACAATGAATGAAAGGTTTATAAATGTATTTGATAAAGTCCCAAAGCAAAAGGACATACCATGTTAGGCATTTTATGGACACAATTATTGCCTGTGTTCTTTAAGAATCTGTGCACCTGAGCGGTTATTTGTAGACTTGGGTATTCCTGTACTCCTATACCCTAAATATGAGTGAATAACAAAACAAATAAAATGAACAATTAATGAAACAGTTTTGTTTGTTTCATGATCTTGGATTCTATCCTTGGTAACCCCCAAAAAAAGATGATTGATGGTTCAATCACTAATGTTCATTTTATTCATATCAAGTGAGAAGTGACCAAAAGAGGGGGAAAAGATAAGTAAAAAAAGCTATGTATATATTGCATAAACATTTATCAATAGGTAAATATAGTCATTTTTTTTACTGCTTTACCTTTTTTCCTCTAATGATAACTTCTTCAACTTGATATGTGAACCAAAACATGTGATAATGCTAAAATATTAAAATTTTACATTTTTCAGTACAGTGGTTGGCCAACTTTCTCAACATTTTTGTTTGTCCAAATTGTTTTACCTGAAATTATGCATTTTCAGTCCAACCTGAATTGCCACGTGGATAATATCTGAATCACCCTAAAGGTTTTTTTTATTTTTCAGATAAATCGATTTAGACAAATTAAATTTCACTGTGCCTGAGCCAAGTTATTATGGACGACTCTACACTATTATAATTGCACACTCTGTGATTGTTATTGATTTTTAATATTGTTATATATTATCTGTTCTGCTTTTGTGGTTGTGTATGGTAATATAATGGATGTGAATCATTGACAAAATAAACTTGTGTTTGTTCATTTTCACAGTTTTTCTAAAAATAGGAGTCATTGCTCCATAATTAAAACAATTAGTACTCATATTTTCGCAGATTATATAATTATTTTGTTATTTGAGAATCTTAATTAATTGCATGCAAATGAAGACTCACTGAGCCAACTGACAGGTCTCCTGCAATGGAGGTTATGTACGTTTATTGCATTTACTGATTGCTATTTTTATAATTTTATATTTCAGAGCTGTGAGCATTGTAATATCTCAATAAACCCATGCTTAGAATATTAACTTACATTTTTTTAGGGTCATAGCAAATTGTAACATAAAGCTGTAGCATTAAAATGTATATCTAAATCAAAGTACACTATACCAGTGTATTAATGTTACTCCCTAGATATCATATATATATATATATATATATTTTTATTTTTTTATTTTTTTATTTTATTTTATACATATCCAGAGGCAGTTCCCTAATGGATTCATAAAGGCAAACCATGAATAATAATAAATATGTGACTGAACCAAACATTAATAATTAATATCACCCAAAAGCCTACTTTTGAATAAATATAGAGAAATTTTAATTCAAATTCTACCTGGGGTCTTCCTTTAACACATGCTATCTTCAGTACTATTTCCTGACTCTACCGTCACTTAGTAGATGTGATGGAAGAGCTTTGCAGTGTTTTCATTTTCAAAGTGTACATTTTAAGAGGCCTGAATTAGTTTAAATTGTATGTAGAGCAGCATTTACGTGGATGAGAGTTTATGTTAATTGCCCAGACTGTTGTATAGATTTCAGACAAGCACTAGATAAAGTGTATTAACCTCTTTAATAGATGGTATATTAGGTGATTTTGAGTATCCAGAGATAGAAGACGTAGCTGCTATAGAAAATAGCCTAATTTTTTAAATAGACTTAACTCTGTCGTCAATACCATTATTGGTGGGTATATTTTCTTAATCAATATACATATGTGTCAACAAAATCTTTGAAGTTTGGGATAATGCCATCAAGTATGAGATAGTGAACCAGCATTTATTAGAAATATTTGGATTCATTTTATGTAACCTAGATGGGGCCATATACGACCTATTGAAAATGGTATAAAGGTATTCCATGTCATTGGAGCATTGTGTTACTCTCCTTGAAGCAAGCAAGTTAGCAAACCAATTTTCCAATCTGTATTGTACTTTTACATCTTTCTCCCATGTTACTGTAACATCTAATTTTGAAGCTATGACTTGGTTATTAGACAATCATCCTCTGTAGTGGATCAGTTGAAACTTTATTGGAACACATAGGGGGACAACTTTAAACAAGCATTCTCTCTGTATTTTAGATCTACAACCAACTTGTAATATTATTTTAATAATAAGTTTAATAATTATGTAATTGAATAAATAGTTTACACCCTTAACAATTTAATGCATACACATTTGTTGTATTATGTTGTTCATACAATTGTTTTTTGCTTTTTTTTTTTAAATAATTGTATTGTTTGAGTATTATTATGTGGATGTAAATGTTTTCCATGTTATACCCCATTTTGTTTTTTCTTTCCCCTTTCTATTTGATTGAAAATAAAAATGATTAGATTTAAGATATGCCTATAGATCTTATAAGGATAACATAACCATTCCATCTCATTGAATTGGTTATAATACCTGGAGTCACATGACTGTTATCTCTCGAATCACAGATATCCCTGGATTTACATAGTTTAATGTATCCTTAACCTTGAAATTCTAACAGGTAAATAAAGGATTCAGTCATTCGTATGGCTCCTTTCAGAGCTTATAGTTTGGATAACAGTCCTCCAGTGCTCCTGCCTCCTATAGGACTCCAAAACACAGGAACAAAACAAAGAATTTTACGTAGAACTTCTCTGTAACAATTACTTCACCCAATAAATATTATTTAGCAAGCCTTACACCCTACATCCTACAACAAATCAATAAGAAAAGTAAATACATCAATATGGATTAGTTATTAATTTTGACCAAGCCACGAAAAATCACTTTAAAAGCTCGATGATCAAAATATTTGCTCTTAAAATGGTGTTAATGATAATATTAACAGCATTTCTTTTAACTAATATTGAAGACTGGCAAATTGGCCTCTTACGAGTGTTGATAGGAGGTGATGTGTTCCCGATAGTAAGACAGAATGTTTGTTTACCAGCCACAGTGGAAAAACAAGCTTTGTGTGAAAAATAACTACTGAAACAGCAGGAATTTTTAACTTATCAGAGATTGGTATGAAACCTGTCAGTAAAGTTATATACTTGGTAAGAGAAGCCAAAATCTCATGGCATCCTATGTCAACCCACAGGAGCTCTGGTACTGAGTTGGTACATATTACTATACTGTTTGTTGTTGTTTATTTTTATTTTTATTTGAATTGATATCTCAATGCAACTTCTTTAAAATAAACTTGAAGGTGGCTGGTTTATAAGACCGCTAAAAATGTACACTATCCATCACCAGTTTACTATTATTATGATTTATTTGCTTGGTATTTGAATGCAGAAGCACTAAAGTAAGCCACTGAATAATAATTATTACTCCACAATAAAATTTGTCATAAAGTTCCAGCATTAACAGGGCAATATCCTCACCCTTATTCTAATTCTGTGTTCTGAACATTTCACTTTCTTTATATTTGAAAGGTTGTTATTTTATTTTGTTTTCATACTAAGCAATCTTCGCTCCATCACTATAGTAACCGTAACGATAAGTATACGTGGAGGTTAGACTTTTTTTTTTATGAAGCAAAAATCTGAATTCCTTTCCAAAGTTTTCATAGTCCATTAGTTTAAGAATTGATTTTATTTTTTGACGTTTATTAAAGCATTTATCATTTTTACGTATTTATGTTAACGTGAAGAGAACACTTATTGTTTCTGTCAATAAATGTCACGTATTTACATAGAATTTGCCCTTTCAAATCATTGTTCCTTTGTTTAAATAAAAACAAAATATTGTTAGACTGAAATCTAGTTTGCACAATAGCTGTCAAATGTGACATTGAAGGCATACATAAATTTCCATGAGAAAGTATTGAAATCTTGAAAAATTTATGTCTTCACCTAATTTCTGCTACTGCTGAAGGCTGATTGACTGAAAGGAAATAAGACTTGGTTAATAGCACACTGAGGATTTCGTTCTAGTTCCTGACTTGGCACTTGCCTTTCTCCAGAGATCTGCCAAGGGAAAATAGTGCAAGCAAGCATAGTGGATGTTGACACTGTTCTCAGTCGGACAAAGTGATGGTGTAACTTGGGATAGCTGGAGTCCCCATCAAATCTCTGAATGTTGCTCTAGCAGAGCAGATGAGATAAATTCCAGAATGTCTGTCTATTATATTATCAATTTGGCTGGAATTACTGAACAAAAGGAGCACTCTAAAACCAGCAGAGTTTGAAATGCTGCCCGAATTTTCCACCACTATTACAGGTCTGCTGTATTTACAAAGCATTGCTTGGTTAACAAGGTGGGGACTCTAATGTTGCCAAGAAATTGTCCCACAGGACCTAACCTGAGCCAACACTTTCAGGGCACCAGCGTTATGATAATTGGAGTTGTACCAAATGAAAAATGAATGTTGTTTAGCTAGAGTAACGGAAGGCGCAGAAAATGATTTGGTTTAAATAAAATATAATTTGTTATTTTGTTTCTGAAATTGGCATTGGGGTATTGCATCAGGTACTGGAGAAATATATTGGAGCTGCAGGGGATTCAGTCTTCAGACATCGGGACTTTGTTGCTTTAGTGACAAAATTACATACGCCTCAGATGCATCAAAGAGGCCGAGGAAAGTATGAAGAATACTCTGTATGAATTTATATATAAATAGGAATTATGCTAAAAAGGAAAGTGTAGGAAAAACATGGCATTGAAAAAAACAAAACTGCTTGTGTAATCATACCTCCTATGGATGATTAAATGGGTATTTTCTAACTTTTAGTTTTTAGTTGCTAGAATTTATTAAAACTGATGTAGCATGGTGCTGCCAGCATAGGAGGTCTTTCTAGGGGGAATTGTGATACAAACTTGTAATTACCAGATACCAGTCGGACAATTAAACATAAACTAAGCCAAAGATAAGGATACTAGACAGTAGACATCAATTTACTCAGACAGAAACCTAGCCGATTCGGTTACAAATAACATGGACAAGTTAGCTGCTGTAAGTTTCTGTACGATATATTTATTTTCGCAGACTGTGTAACTCCCAGTATGTGAATTACATCATCCCACCATACCTGGAAATTGTCCTGCATGATAGCTTCCCCTTTAAGTGCCAAGCATAAATATCTTAAAAAGCTGCTTAGACCAGTTTCTATGACTATTTTATTCCTGAGAACATTGTTCCAGTCATGTCTATGTATTAAACTGCAAGTTTTAAGAGCTCATCATTCCTCAGTGATATGAAGTTCCCTTTGAAAATGTTGCAGAGCAGGAACAATCTGTTTCCAACAAACAAACATAGAAAAGTTAGATTAGAATCACTCCTTTCTTTTGCTATGTGCTTCATGTTCAAATCTGTATTACATTTTCTTAGAAAAGCTTCCAACTCCACCAGATTTAGTGACATCTACACCACCGTACAGATGGATAACGAGCTGTGTATATAAGCAACTTGCAGATAATTCTATCCCAAAAACTACCATGCAGAGGCTAACATCAACCACATCACATCGCTGCATCTATTTGCAACATCTCATGGGAATTCTTCACAGCTGTCAATAGCGCAATTAGGCAAACGGCACATATAGTCCAGATAATTGAAATTAACCCAGTGGGTTTGATGACATTTTGATATTTATTTTCCATTTCAGCAGCTTTCTGTAAAGAAAGGATATTTATTTTTTTTTTCCAGCTGTGTCTTTTCATTTGTGTTAATAAAAGTGAGAGGCTCACCTATTGAAGATTATTACCACCTGTCAAGGTTTTGACTTTACTGGTGAGTTTGAAAAAGAGTCTGCTGCAGAATTGTGGGCTGTTTCTGGCTAGGTAAATTGGGTCAGATGATGACGAGTTAGCAGAACTGTAACAATTGCTTATGAACCCATTATATCATTGATGGTATAAAGCATGACAGTCAATCACAGTGCCATGAAGCTTAAAAGCAACAAAGAACTGAAAAAAAAATAATGATACAGAACTATAATAAAAAATACCATTTATTACAGCTTCTAGAGGTGTTACGTGTTTTTCTTTCATTTGTTTAACAATAATAGAACAAAAGGATTATTGAAAACACTAGGAGGATCAAGATATTACCATAGCTAAAATATTGGAAACATAATATTTAAATAATATCACATGATGAACGTAGCTCAATACATGGTAAACAACCAAAAGGGGTAGACCAGGCAATAAATAGCAATTTACCTCAAAGTTTAAATCCTCCCAGAGATTTCTACTGGACCAGCAACATAGTTTCAGAGCTTGGTGTTAGAGAGGATCTACACTGTAAAGGGGTAAGGAGTATCTTTTCAAGGTCAGCCTCGTACAATAAGGGCAGAACAGACATACAGTAACTACTGGAAGAAAGGCATGTAGGATAGAATATCAACAGAAGAATATAACCTACTAGAGAAAGCAGCCTGACTCATGGCTGCTGGGGATTAGAAATGGCATTGGGTTTTGTTTGCTAATTTTCCATGCATTTGTCCAGTTACTCTCTGTAATATAGAAGCTACAGAATTATAAAATAAAGTTACAAAATAAAGAAAAATAGATACCTGTAAGGAGAGGGGTTAGTAGCTCATTAAGGTATCCTCGGATGATATATGGACCAGAATAAATGGGACAGTGGAGGAGTATGTAGTGTATTATGTTGTTTAAATTGAGAATTATAAAGCAGATGCAATTGCAGGATATGGAGCTACTAATTAGATCTGGTTTGATGTGCTTGAGCAGTACAATTCCTGCTTAAGGATAGTGCAGTAATTCCCGGCAGTATGGGCTGGTCAAATTACATACATAGGATTGTTCTCACATGTTGTGGAGCCTCCTGATGGCTCCTTTATACAGCGTTAGGTGATATATATACAAGAGAACAAAAGCAAAAATACCATGCATACTGTGTATAAAATGAGTGCAAATAAATTAAAATCTACTTGCTAGCTCAAGAGGCAAAACAAGGCTCAATCCATCAAACTTGGGTAGTATTTTTTTTTTTTTTTAAGAAACATCAAGGCTGTTCACTACCAAAAATAGAAATGTGTGGCTTATTTCAGAGACATTTTCTTGACTATCATGGGCCCTGTTATACCCACTTTCATTTGGTAAATCATCTGGATTCCTATTTAATGGTGTTGGGTTATAAGTCAAATTTAGACAAGAAAGATGCCCTACCTCTTAGCCTCCCCTCTCACTATAAGCTTTTACAATTATCACTCTTTGCATTATAACTCCTTTCACTTATCATATCTAAGTTCAAACCTTCACGTAGACCTTGCTAAGACATCAAGTCCTTAACTTCTCCCCACTTAGAAGTGTCTCCTCACCTGCAATCCTGTCATAAATGTAATATTTTATGGCTAGACATATGATTGGTTAAAATACATTTGTTGATTAGGTTTATTTATCTATGTCATACCATCCCCATTTCCTTGCCATTTAATGATTTAAAATGGAAGCAGATTAGCATACATAGTCTTGTTTGTTTTGAGAAAAAAGGCCCTTGCTAAATACACAAAATATATATATCCCTATACACCTATATTCCTATATTCGTATATAACTATACCCTAGATATATTAGACAACTGTTCTTTCCTCATTACCAACAATTTTATGCGATATTTGATGGTATTGATATTTTATAATATGTTTACATTTTTATTAAATGGATTGATATATTTACAATTTCAAGCAAATTTTTCAGAGTTTTTTTTTTTTTTTTTATCAAGATACTGTGAGTGATGTTGTGAATATTGAGATGACATTCCAAGATGGCTGCCTCCACACTGGAACACAGACAGATTTCCAAGTGGTTATAACAGCTAAGCTTACTGTAATTAAATGTTTTTAAAAATCTTAATATTTCACAAAAATAGTTTTGTGTAGAGAATATTTTACTAAAAATAGCACTTTAAGATCACAAGTTGGGAAAAGGTTTGATGAGAGATTTGAAATCGTGCTGAGCCTCCCCTTTTGAGACTTGCAATTCACACTGAACACAAAGGTCCATTCTTTGCTTGTTTTACAACCTTTTGTATTGTACAGAATATCTCTCAGTGTACTATCGAAAATTAGACATAGATTAAATCCCCAGTCTGAACTAACACTGTACTCTAAACTCTGCTATGTTAATGAAGAAATTAAAATGATATTAGAGGAATCATCAAAATCCCATTTGTTTAAGGTGTAAGCCAATGTCCTTGACATTAGTATTTGCATATTAATAAAGACTGCCAATTGGATTCCCTAAGAGACACTTATTAATAAAGATCATGCTGTAATAGAGAGACGGTAATCTCGAAAAACAGAATAATACTAAAAGAAAGGGGGAACATGTCTGAAGATAAAGATTCGTACCTGTATTCTGTCAATGAATTAATGTGTGAATCTGTATGAATGCAAATAGTGAAGATATCATTTTATACTTTATTAAGTCAATTCCTTTACAAAGTAACATTTTTGAAGATTTAAATATATACAAAGACATATATTCACTTCAGGACCTGTCATTTTAACCCTACAATGTAAAACATTGCAGTGTTAGATCCACCTGTAGTTGCTGTCATACTCACAGCCACTAGAGGCACTTCTGTTGCACTGACCAAATAAAACTCATGTGACACAGAAGACGTTGAATATGTGTCTCTCATTGTGCATGCTCATGAGGTCCCCAGTGTTTCTGTCTGAAGAGCATTGGATTGGACCATGCTGGAAGAGGCCAACAAGCCAACAAGCAACAAGCCAACAAGTCAACAAGCCTTTATTTTTTTTTAATTGTTATTGCAATCAAGGGGGTGGAGAACCTATATAGATCTAGGGACAAAGGTGATATAGCATTAGGAATACAGGTTTGTGTTCCCGATGTTATAGTAGTCCTTTAGGACCATTCTTGACCTAGCTCTAAAGTTAATGAAAAATGTATATGAATTATTTGTAATGCTGCTGTGTTGATTTTATTTTGGGGTTCTACATTCATTTACAAATTAGCTTAATAATTTGTGGGGGTTTTATTTGTTTTTTTGCTCTAGGCAAACAAAAATATGCCCCCCCCCCCATATGTTCTGCCCACCATGTGACATCACAATGCCCCAACTATATGATCTGCCATATTGGCCAATGCCAGTGCGGCACGCAGTGTCTTTTTTTCTGAAAAGGCAGTGTGTTTACATTAAAAAGCCTCAGGGATATACTATAGACACCAGAACCACTACATTAAGCTGTAATGGTTCTGGTGACTATAATGGGCATTTAATGTGAGGTAAATTAGAGATTATTGCCATAATATACTGGATTGCCTACTTACCACCAGATGAGGACAAGAAGATGATGCTGGGCTCAGGCTGCAGTTTGGCTCCACAGGTCTGGTGTAGAAGAGGATCTCTGGAGACTGTTTGTAACAGTGCTCACAAAAATCAAGGAACAGGAAGCAGCTCCATTTTTGTGGTGCCCCTTACACAGCTCAAGGTCTGGGCCCCCTGGGCCTGACCGTGAGGAGGCCTACAAGGCCCACCCATAAATCCACCTACTTGGCTCACCCATGAGTTCTCTCACAGGGAGTGGAGTGTATGTATGGGATGTGTTATTGTAGAGGATGTAATGTGTGTGTGTTCTTATGGAATGTAGTGTATAGGGATACCAGTTTGTGTAAGGGATGTAGTGTGTGTATAGGGAATGCAGTGTGTTAGGAATGCATTGTGTGTTTCTGGGTGTTTGTGTGTAAGAGATGCAAGGTGTGTTTATGTGTATGTAATGTAATGCAGTGTGTGTCTGTAAGGGGTGCATTGAGTGTGTGTAAGAGATGCATTTTGTTTCTGTGTTTGTGTAAGAGAAGCAGTATGTGTGTGCATAAGGGATGCACTGTGTGTTTGGGTGTGTCTGTGTGTGAGTAGGGATGCATTGTGCGCTTCTGTGTATGTGTGTGTGAATAGGGATGCATTGTGTGTTTCTGTGTATGTGTAAGGATGCATTGTGTATGTGTGTAATTTGTGAGGGAGAGGGTTTGTGGGGAAGGATAGGGGTTGAGAGTGGAGCAGCTCTTTATTTTTGTTTTCTGTGTTTGTGTAAGAGAAGCAGTATGTGTGTGCATAAGGGATCCACTGTGTGTTTGGGTGTGTCTGTGTGTGAGTAGGGATGCATTGTGCGCTTCTGTGTATGTGTGTGTGTGTAGGGATGCATTGTGTGTTTCTGTGTATGTGTAAGGATGCATTGTGTATGTGTGTAATTTGTGAGGGAGAGGGTTTGTGGGGAAGGATAGGGGTTGAGAGTGGAGCAGCTCTTTATTTTTGTTTTTTTAAGTGCTCTCCCTTCCTCTCCTGACAATTGGTGCCCTTCCCTCCTGCCCCTCAGTGCTCTCCCCTCCCCTTCTGTCCCTTAGTGCTCTCTCTTGCCCCCTGTCCATTAGTGCTCTGCCTACCTGTCCCTCAGAGCCCCCCTCATGTCCCTTAGTGCTCTCCCTTCCCCTCTGTCCCTTAGTGGTCTCTCCTCCCCTCCCTTAGGGCTGCCCCCTCCATCCTTAGAGCTCTCCTGCCCCCTGCCCCTGCCTCTTAGTGTCTACCCCCTCTCTGCCTCTCCTACCTCAGTAGATACCTCTCTCAGTGAGCACTTACTGTCAGTCCAGCCGGGTACCGCGTTCCAGGCCGCCAGGTCACGCTACACTGAGTGACAGGTAGGAGGAAGCGCTGTGCACTTCCCTCCTACCTATCACTCAAATCTGGCATCCCCCCGGCCGTTGCGCCCTAGGCTACTGCCTAAGTCACCTATGGGATGCGCCGGCTCTGGTTGTATTTCCCTTTAATATGTTCTTGGATGGATGAATGGATGGATGGGCAGCAACAGAGAGCAAAAAACTGTGCAAATTCGGCTGCCAAACAATCAATCACTCAGTAATATTGAATCCCCTGCAGGTGGCAAGTTTTAAGCCATTTAGATTTTGGAGAGGCAAGACTCTGGGAACAGGATGTATACAGTGTCAAAATCAGTATCAGGTGATTTAAAGAACTCTAAAGTTCAAATAACTAAACCAGTTTAATAACTCAGGATCAAATCAGCTAATTACCTGATATCAGGTAATAGCAGGTAATTTCAGGTAATATCAGGTAATATCATTGCTGGAGATTTTATGTCACCAGACATTTATGCTGGTTAACATTGAGAGGTTTTAGTCTATACAATATTCATTTATTGCACACAATTCATTCTCCTACACATTGTAACACTGCTGATACAGTATAAAGTGTGATAAACTGGGTGAGTCAAGGTGTCCCTGATATCTGAAGGACCCCAGATCTACAAGTAAAAGCAGAGAATATGACAATGAGAAGCCATTGAAAAGTGTGTGTATATATATATATATATATATATATAAAACAATCCTTAAACTTGCAATCCAAGGTATAACTCGCACAGTGCTCATCAGCATAACAAATACATTGTGATGAATGGTAGCACTCCGGAGACTCCATATTGATTAAAAATAAAACTTAAAATTGTAATCCAACATTTCCATAAAAAGGTTGATGTTTCAGTTTCTATAGGAAACTTTCAGTAGGAAAAACATGAACATATTTGTATATATTTGTTATATCTATTGTATGTTTTAGATACTTTGCTTTTGTGTTGTGTTTTTGTAGCATTGCTGGAAAGTAAAGGTTATGTGTGGTTATCATCAAATTTTATTCACAGAGAACAGATTATTGTCTTGGACTATGCACATTTCTGCAGGCAATCCGGAATAAGTACATTTTCAGAATGTGTCTGGATTTGCCTTAATAGTCAGACAATAAAGCCATGAATTATTTCACGGAGCCAGACCCATCAGACAAACAGGAATCTGTACCTTTATGTCCCTGGCCCCATGAACATACTACAGCCTCTATACCCACACTAAACTACAAACAGCCCTTGTCTCTCTCACAGACACACACACACACACATGCTTCATTGCAAAATCCATAAATTCAATCTCTGACCGTCAACCACAAAAGCAGCCACCATCCCACATGCATCCCAATAACTTCATTCCCACACATGCAATCCTTACCAGTAGAATCTATAGACACCACACCACAGATAGCCTACATCACACATAACACCATAATCAGCCTGCCCTCCACACATGCAACCTTACAAGTAATCTCCAAACGTATACAACATCAGAGGCAGCTTCCGCATTAACACAAATATACAAACAGTCTCTCATAGTTCTGTCCCTCTTTTGTCCTGTTGATTCAAAGATAAAGGATACCACACTCTCAAAGTGTAAACAAGGTGCATAAAAGACCAGCTTGGCAAAACCCAATTTAGTAGATATTAGTAGAAAGAACAAGCTTGACAAAGGCCTCTGTGTAGGCCAAAACGTTGCACATTTAGTTTTCAATAAACCTGCCTTTTTCAAGAAACCTTGAGTGCCTGGGCCTCTTTTGTCCTGTGGCATCCCACTTACAGAGACAAGTCACCAGCAAGTGGAGAAAATGTTTGCCATTGAATACACTTGTATTGTGCCAAACCAACACAAGGCATTTTCCTCCTATGCCAACTCTTCAGCAGGCTCTGCACATGGGCTGCCCTGGAAGGGCATGTGATTATACAACATGCCTTTGAATTTGAAAAGCCTGGGCCAAATTTTTGACCCAGTTGTACCCTGCTCTAAAACCTAAAAACAAATTCATTGTATGTCATATAATGTAAGGGAATTCCGACATAGTTTAATATTGGTTCAGTAAACTTTGGCAACCTCACAAGGGCATGCTCAATATTCACAAACTATAGTCTGGAGGGCTTACCTGCTTCCTGAATAGCAACGATTCCACAGTCTTCAATGGAGAGCTGTTATTCAGTAAGCAAAATAAGAATTCACCCCAATGTGTTCAATGTTACCTCAACCTGAGAAATAAACAATTGGCTACAGGAGACAGTGCATCCCATGTGTTCATCACACCCAGGCTTTGCAAAATTCCACCGGGAGCCATTTGATTGGGAGTAATTGTTGGTGATCTTTCTTCAAGTTCAGCTATTTGTCAGAGATACAAGTCACTTGCTGTAATTACATTTTGGTTGAATGCTGTGATTTTAATAAACTGTGTATATATTATTACAACAGACTATTCCCATTCACTTCCACCAATACCATCACAGACTCTTTCATTAATCCAGAACTTAAACAATAAATATTTATTTGAGTCCAAAATAGGGGAACTGCAATAAAAATGGATTGGAGAATATTCTGAATGATCTATTTCGGCATTTCGGAGTCAGTTTCCTATTTGGGGATCATTTCCAATGTTGCAATGTTCCAGGTTCTACCAACCATCTTCTAATCGCTAAAGTAGCTTTTGGTGGTTTTGTGAATAGTGCTTGTTTTGCAACCTCAAATTTCACCATTAGTGATTCTAAATTACCAACTGATGTTACCTTTAACAGCCGCCATAGAGTATAATCGGAGCCATGAACCACTGCTACAGAGATAAAAACCTCTGCTTGATGGAAACAGACAAAATCAAGTAAACAAGATCTTAGTCCTTCATCCTATTGTAAATAAACCATTAAACGCCACTTAACCAGTAAAGCTAATATCAAACCATATCGAGCAGCAATAAAAAGAGAGGAAAAAGAAGGCACACAAACTTATAGATAGTTATTCTTTATACATTCAAACGACCAATTCACAGAAAAGAAATCACTTCAAGTTAAGTTAAGACCCTCGGGGTCACCATATAGATACGTCCCTGGCATGACACAAATCCTATCGGAGTACACATAGTATCCACTGCCACTGTATCTTTCATAAATCCAGTAAAAGCTGATCACACAGGAAGTGCGCACGCTGGGGCAGAAGACTTTGTGCTGCCCAGTTGTGGTTGCTGTGGGGATGACTTGGGAAAGGTTAAATTACAGCCGGTATCTGTAGGGACAGATGTTGGTAGCAGTAGGTCGTTAAGCAAGGACCCTGAACATGGAAAACAATCTGTATTCTTTGGCTGTCAACATTGAATGCAAGGTCTTAGTAAATATTTCTGAGCTACTCACTAAAGTGGAATAACAATATCTGCAAGTTATATGCCATGGATTTTAAAAAATTTATATTTCTGTAGCACTAATGATGAGTGCAAACAGTCAGAGTTACATCACTGCATCCAATATCTTCAGCCTTTCTCACATCTGTTTCTGCTAATGATAAAAAAAAATAAAAAATAACAGCATGAAATGTGTTGCAATTTAGTAACGAACTAAAATAAAAACAAAATCCTTCTTGATAACTCCAGGTTCGCAGTTAGATCTCTCCTTGGACAGAGAAGCTTTTACCACCGATATAAAATATTACCAGAGTTAGTTACTAAACGGAGAATGCAGTGGGAATTCAAAGGGGATTTCAAATTTCCAACTAAATTAGCCAAACTGGAAGCATAGCTGACATAGAGAATGTTTCAGGTTCGGCATTTTTTACCTTCATTTTTGTACTTTAGTGAATTACCCTGTAAATGCATCAATATTGTGTTTTTTGCATTTTTCCCATACACAGATATTATTATTATTATTATTATTATTATTATTGCTACTTGGCAATGTTTGTAAATAGCTGCATCCCCAGAAATACCACCAGGTAAACTATAAACACCCATGACCCATGTCGCCATTACTGTTTATAATCTTTTATTATTCCGACTGTATGTGGCAACATTTTAGATCTGATTTTATACAAATATTTCAGAACCCTTCTGATTATAGTCTCTTCTTTCACAATATATCTGTAAAGGATACACAAATACAATTGTGAGATAATTATATTTTTTGTATCTCTGATCAGCATTCTATTAATATGCTGTTTTCCTGTTTTTTCCGGTGCTCTCTGTGTTTTCTATATTTATGTAAATACTGTGTGATCTGTTGAATACAATGAATTTGGGAGTGGAAGGGTTAATGTTCGTGGCTCACGCTGTACTTCGAAGCCTCTTAAATTCTCACAAGTTACTTTTATCTCAAAGTCCATTTGTTTCATTGGCTAAAACATGAAAGGCACTATTAATAAAAGCTAGATTGAAAACAATGTCTTTCCTTTCTGCCGGGACGTATATCAGGGTTATTCACTATGGTGAGAATTCACAGTGAATTTCAAATTTAATGCCAACATGGACAAACCAGAAAAAAACATCTCTAATTTAGCTATGCTTCCAGAACAGTTACAGTAAATTTGAAATTCACGTAGTATCCTCACTGTATGAATTATAGCCCTGTAAATGTATAGGGATGTAGTCACTAAGTAGCACATGACAGTGAACTAAAAAAAAACAAATGACAAAACTGGGAAACTATTGGATATTTGGTATAATATCTAACACAGCTTTAGACACAGCTTAGCAATATTGCTTTAAAGTTAATTATTTTCAATCTCTCTGCATATCAGTAGATTCATGAAAAAGTCCTGTAGTTTACATAACAACTATACTCACTGCATAACAGTGTAATATAACACATCGAACGTAATTAATTAATGCTTTCATGAATCATTGTCTTTTAAAACTGATGGATTTTGTTGTTAAAAAAAAAAACATTTTTGCTTAACTAGTGTTAAACCTTCATTTCTCACTGTTAGACTTTTTAGAGAACAACAAAGGGCTCGTCTTCGATTAAATTAAACAGTACGTTACTGTCAAAATGTCATCATTTTCTTTCTCAATGGCAATATATCAATGTGTCATAGGCTGCTTCTACGGTTTCTGTTATAAAACACAAATACGGGCTTTTTTATTGCTCTTTTGAGAAATATTGATTGATTTTTTTGTCCAAGTGGAGGTTAGGAAAAGACACTAACAGCAGTTAGTTCAAAAGGCGCCATTATAAAGTGATAAAAAGGGCAGATTTGTTAACTAGGGGAACACCAATAGCTTAGTTAATTGTACAGTCCTTATCGTGTCTGTCTGTTGATGCCTCAATGTCTATCTGTCCATCTATCCGCCATATATGCAGCACCTTAGTAAGACAGCCATGCTGGAATCAGCAATTCAGTCCACCATCGGAGGGCTTTAATTTTTCATTCAAACTTCCCAGATTCTCCACATTAATTATTGTGATCTCTCCTCCCTTTTCAGATTAAGGTTCACTCAACCACTTTCTGTAATATCACTTCTCTGTCATCTTGCCTTCATTTTTCTCTCCTGTTTTCCTCCATTAGAGTTTCTACATCCTTTTCTCTGCGAGAGGGGATTTACTCACTGGATTGAGGAGGGATGAGCAAATTAGTTGATATGGTAAAAACCTGACCATTTTCCTAAAGCACTTGGCTATTTAAAGGGATTTCTCAAACCACACTCTGCCTAACATGGACCAGAAGGTATGATTAGTGTTTATTTCACAGGAGGCTGTTTTCCGCATCTTCAAAAAAAATTAGTAAAAAAAAAAAAATACATCAAAGTCTGCTATTCTGCCATAAATTGCACCACACTGTCTACACTGTCCACTGATTCTGAAATATAGCCTTTCAACTTTAATTCCCATAGAACTCAACACCCGTGGAGAGTATTGGGAACTAATTAGATGCTTATGATGTGGCAGATACGCTAACTCTTTACCACCTAAGGACCACGTGATGGTTTACACCGTCATGTAGTGCAGGTCTTTAACTCCCAGTGACGACATAGGTAGGATTAGGGTCAGATTATGGGCACGATTAGAGGTTGGATTATGGGTTGAGTTCGGGGTAGAAATAAGGGATTAGATTATTGGTTGGATTATAAATTGGATTATGGGATTAGATTAGGGATTGGGTTAGGGGTTGAATTATGGGTTGGATTATGGATTAGATTAGGGCCTGGATAAGGGGTTGAATTATGGGTTGGATTAAAGGTTGCATTAAGGGTTGGATAGGGATGGATTAGGATATAAGGTATACATTTTGGATATCACTGTACTCGAGAACAGTGGTGGAATGGAAATATATTGTGTTTGCAGTACTGGGACATGCGTGGTCTGTAAATTTCTCCAAAATAAAACGTGTGGAAAAAACAAACCAAATTCACCTAGGTTTGTGGTAAAATTGTTAAATGAAATGTGTCAAAATGCTCTTAATTACATATGCTGGGGGCTGTACTATCTATACATATATATATTTAGTATAGCGGTTTTGGATTCTGTGACCCCTATAAAAGTTGTAATCTCAATATGCCTAATTTTGCAAAATTTTAGCTTTAAAAACCGTTTCAGTATTTTTTTTTTAAACTTCTAAAAATGTATCGAAATCCTAGACATTTTGGGCATTTTAACGATCAGGACTAATTGGTGAATTTTGAATTAGTTTTATTTACTTGCACTTGTTGTGAAGCAATTATTACATGTAAAACTACAAACAAAATATTTATTTTTATTTTTATTCCAATTTAAATATTTACTTCCTATTTAATTTATTATTAAGTACACATATAGCGTATTAAAAGAAAGCCCTATCTCCTTCAAAAAATTATATATAATATGCATGGGTGTCTTAAACAGAAAGGGGGACATTGTCGTAGAATGAATGCATGGTTAAACGCCAAAAAGTCCTTGGTCACAAACTCATTGCTTCTCAAAAAAGCATCGGTCCTTAAGGAGTGAAAGGTGTTGCATAGTGTAGTGTTATCAATTTAATAGAACTTCTCTGCTTGCCTAAAACAGCCTCCTGCTGCCATTTTGGGACTTCACATTTGTGTGAGCCTAACACAGTTTCCTCCTCGGTAATCACATTTACCTGACGTTTGCTGACACAATCTTGGCAGTTAAAATATCAGCGGCTCTGCTTACGGTACAAGCAGAACAGGTGAAGCTTTTATAAGTTTTGATTCCTACTGAAAAAATTGAGTTATTCTCTAATCAAAGCTCCTGTAAAAAAACAGGCTGACATGACAGCAAACGTAGATTAGGTATGAGTTTTTCTTTGTATTACTGAGATGTGTTTGTCTTTGTGTTTGTGATTTGTTGGAGATCCAGATTTCTGAGGGTATGTCTTGCAACCGACACCGTGGAGTGAATTCAGTACGAGATATCATTGTGACACCTAATCTTGTGTGCTGTCACAGGGTATGCATATCAAACCACCAATCTAGAATCTGCGCTGTTTATTCAGCACATTCAAAGCATCCTCTGTCCCGACGAGACCCAGATTTTTAACAGTCCAATGTAAGACTCCGAAAAAATGTATCAAATCAACTTAGTATTTTGGTTTCTCTGAATTCTACATGTCATTGTATTTCTAAGGTCTTTCATAGTCAAAAAAATTATTTTCTAATATTTATATACCCAATCATGAAACATTTACTTCATTCTCCTTTCTTTAAACTTGTACACATTACATATTGAATGTAGAAAAAATGGCCCTGTGTTTTTCTGAACTAAATAGTATATAGAAACTACTCAAAATAAGCTATTTAATTCAGTGATAATTCATTTCCCAATGAGACATGACTTACAGGCAACCTCTAAGCACTATAATTACAGTGATGTATTGAACTGATCAAGTATCGAAGTGTCTTTGTTTTTGGCCAATTTGGTTTTGAGTGATTTGACAAAATTAAGATCTTGCTGCACCAAATGCTCAATTCCTCAGCTAACACCAGAAAAATACAGAAGGTTCACCTCTCCAAGATCCATACAAATCCGTACACATTTGGATGGAAACAATATGTTGTAAGCACCTGGAACATTTCAACTGCACTAGTGCACCTTCTTCGTACTGTTCATGCTTATCATAGACTGGACAGTGTCAATATTACAATTTATTCAATAGGTGAAGCAAATACCTATATATAACAATCATAAATGAATTCACTGATTTATAGACTTCTATTTATTTCCCTAGATAGAGATGTTAATGTAGTCCACTTGCTATGGTGTTCAATCCTTACTTGTCTGGGCAATCATTATTGGGATATCCTTTAGGTTCCAAGCTATTCTGTCTTGTAAACATTTGTTATAACTAATATTTTCACTTCTAGCTTGGCTTGGTGAATTTATTGGACTAGTATATTTAGAATATCTTGTTTACTGGCATTATTATGTCTTGGTTGTTGTCTTGAGCTATTGTAAGAGCCACATCATTCCATTACATTATATATACTCTTTTTGGCCAATTATCTGTGCTATTATTTTCAATTAACTTGTCTTGAGTTATCTAAAGGCTATTGAGTTTGAAATGGCTTGTCTTGGGTATTTGTAGTAGTGAACCGGGATCCGACCAAATTTTGGGCAATCATGGGTCATCCAGATTTTGTAACTCCAAAGTGTTCAATAGGGACTTTTCATGACTGAATAAACCAGACATCCAGTAAATGGACAATCATGTTAATTTTTTTTTGCGATTTAGAGTTTCATGCGTGGCAGCAAAAAACATAGATGATTGATGAGAAAAAAAGGTGTATCAATGGTTAGGGCACAGCCAATATATGTTGATTTGATTGAGAAATGACCAATAAAAGGAAAAAAGAGAAGTAGTAATATATAAAAAAAAAAAAAAAAATGTAATGACCCCTCCTGAGTGATATGGTTTTTTGTGTATTCATCTTTCTTGGTTTCTCTACCAGAAGCCCAGGAGTCTGAGGGTCCTGCACAGTATCTTCACTGTTCCTAGAACTGCACTCTTCTGGACAGCGATCTACGATGTCCCACTTAGAATCAACTGAAGCCACTCCGACAACTTGGGGTCACAGCCCCGGGTACTTCTATCACAACTGGTATTATTACTGCCTTCACTTTCCACATCCTTTCTAGCATCTTTCTAAAACATATGATAGATTTAATAAACATATAATATATAAATATAATTGTTTTTTACTGCTGTTCTTTAAATATATATGTTTTGTCTGACACTGATTGGTCCATTTTCACACCTATTCAATATTTGCTTGAGCTGATCCTCTACATAGATGACTATCAGACTACCTGCACTAATTTTTTTTTGGGGGGGTGATTTTTCCACTATGCACAAGTCTAATTTATTGGGACTATTGGGTTCAGTAAAGGGTCATATGAATAAATATTTGATAAGTTGTAAGATTTGCACTAATTATTATATTGGTCAGATATTTTATAGCATTGTCTCTTCAAAACAAATTTTAGATTCTTCTTCCACACTTGCTCAAAACAATTATGTACAGTACATTACTTCTGAACAACGGTGTATTGTCAGTATTTATGAAACAAAATAATAATGAATTAATCTCCAGTCGTGAATCTCCTCCTGAAATAATTTCATCCTCTGAATGAAAATTAATAATGTTTGAGCAATTCATAAAGATCACTATCTCTGATATCATTTGTTTTTCCCAAATGATAATATGAAAAATAATTAAAAAATGTATCCCATGCAGAGAAATATAATAGTCGTTTTTGAAAAATGCTAAACATATAAATGAGATAATCTTTTTATGGAAATTATTGATTGCCATATTGTTAGTTAAAAATAACACACTGGATGTTTGTTAAAGGAACACTAGAGTTATTCTGACCACTTCCTATCAATGAAGTGGTCTTGGTGCACTGGACCTTTTTAGATCATTGTCGTTGTACAACTACGATGTTTACATTGCAGAGTTAACTCAACCTCTAATGGCTATCTTTATGATGCACTTGAGTGGCACTGACTGAGTAAAACTTAGTCTGGAATCCAATGCTGCCTATAGTAGCATTTAATTGGAGGAGAGCGGTGATTGACCGCACATGTGCATCTCTAATCAATTGCTTGGAGAAGCAGTGGATCGGAAGAGATTGCGGGTGATGTCAGCTTTTACACTTTAATTTTAACAAGCAAAATAGCTTGGACAGAAGGTAACCTTTAGTCCCCAAATAACAAGCATCCCGCCTAATCATCACATTTTTTTATATGTTATTACGCATTTTACACATTTGGAAAACTCGTGACATTACCGGCATTTGTTAAAGCCTACTGCGCTAAAAGTGAAGAAGGTAGCTTTTACATGCATTGGTAGCTTTCAATAAATACTTGGATATAAAGACAGCTTTTATTTGTTTCTTTTTGGAAACATTATTGTTGATTAGAAAGTAAGATGTGATTTAAATTTGTTGGTTGAGAAGGAAATGTGGTCTGCACATGTCCTATTTGTTGGTTGGGAAGGAAGATGTAGTTTGTGTTTATCATATTTGTTTTTTGAGAAAGAAGTTGTAGCCTGTGTCTACTATATTTGTTGGTTAAGTAGCTACATTCAGTCCTCATACATCGTATTTATTGAGAGAAAAGATGTGGTTTGTGGATATTAAGGTCTGGAGTTAATATTTTTTAATAAGCGTTTCAAAGGATTTTATGTTTTTGATAAATATTTTGAAAAATATTAAAACATTTTTAAATATTATTTATATATTTATATAATTTTTAACATTTTAATATTTTGAAAATATAATTGTAAAATTTGATACATAAATAGAAATTCATTTGATAAGCTTATCCGAAAATATTAAATTAAAGGCCTATTTTTTGTTTGTTTAGAAAGCGAGATGTGGTTGTCACTTATTATCTCTAAATGTTGATATATTTTATTTCTGAATCTTTATACTGTTCACATTTGTTTTCCCAAACTTTTAAGAATCACTTCTTATATAGTTTGACTTTAAAATTCACATTGCCATACTGAAAGCTGAACTTTCCAAAGCTTTGTGTCTTGCTATACATTACCATATTTTGCTCCGACTACTATCCATTCACTACTAACAAGATGTATTGTTCATGTTTAGAATTTTGATCAAAAAGCTCTTCTACTTATAGAAAATTCCAGTTGATACATTTTAAGCAATGTTTACTTTCGTACAATCCACTATTGGAGGCCAGTCTTAGGATGGATTACTGATTTGGTTACCAAAGTTTCTATAACCAATTTTCCAGCCATTGCACATCTTCTGGAGAGTGATTGTCACTTTGTACTTCTATGATTCTTATGTTTGTGTTGGTGTTCATTTGAAGTGTCGATGCACAAATATTTTTTCTAAAATGTAATATTTTTTATTGTATATTTCTGACATCTGTAGAAGGTCAATGCTCATTCTTAGCCACGCATTGACAAACAAAGAACAGTGTGCTTTGTTCCCGAAATTACAGAGTGATATGAATGGTTCACAAGTGGTGGACAATGCTAAGATAACTTTTATTTACATCCTTCAAGGTTTAGGTCTAAGTGCTTATAAGCACCATATTTACATTTAAAACATGTGCAAACGTTAATTAATGATTTTGCATTAGTGTTTCTAATGATCAAATATCTCACAGTAGAAATGCCAATGTGTACTTGGAATTATGAATTCGAGAGAGAAATTATCAGGATCTGAATGCTTTTGCAATCACAGCATGTACACTACCAAACATATTATACCCTCACAGTATTATATATTCCCACATCAACTGACACTCATCAAAATAGAACACAGAAACTAGTTACAAAGAGAAGAAAGAAGGAGAACAAGCTAGAAGAGTAATACATTGCTAATTCATTGAGTTTACGGAAATCCCAAATGAAACCGTTGCCTACAGCTAGTGCTGCAGAGAAGAATCCCTAAAGACCCCCTTTTTTGATGTGACCATTACTTTTGCCAATACAGAAACTCATTAAACTTGTATAACATGCTGTAGCTCCAATTAAATTATATTGACATCTTTGATGAAGTTGCGGTGCCTTCAGTTTACTTTAGTTTATTGTGTATTGTGTAACTTTCTCCATAAGATTCTAGTTCTTGATAGAAATATTTGTTGACTCTTCAAGTTAGATACCACGTATTAAACTGCAAAATCCTCTATCTTGACTGTAGTTACAGCTTAGTTAATTCAGTTTTTAATTTGTTGCAATTCATTGTGTATTTGAGAAAAATGCAGAACGCTTCCTGGACTCATTATTGCAAGACAGAGTGTCTGACCTAGGACTGGGAATTAGTTATGTTTACAAATAGCATTTGGATGTACTATAAGCACCATTATAGCTTTGAGTCATTACAGGTTATGGTGCAGAGAGTTTCCTGATGCGAATGACTTATAATTGCAGTGTTTTGCAAAATCCACCCAGTCATAAGCCTATTGTGGCTGTCCCACACCAAGGGAAACTCCTTTTATGCTGAGTGAGATGTGTTAAATTTGAGCACGTATCGACCATGCTTTCCTCCCCTTGACAGAAGCAGGCCAGGGACCTTCACATGTGCGGTTGGTTGCTCTGCAAACCATTGCTCGCAGCCTCTTTCAGCAGCAGAAGAAGTTTCAATGATGAATGTGACAAGTAAAACTACTGCTGGCTTATAAACTACTTATCCCATATACATCTGCTGCACGGGAGTTTATAGAACGCCATCAGGCCCCACAGAGCAAAAGGAAAGTCTGTTTCTGATCTGTAAGGAGTCAGACATTTTCTCTGCACAGTTTCAGAAAACCTACTCAGCCTCTCAAATTGGGGGGAGGAAGGAGAGCAATGAACTTGTTTTAAAAAAAAATGATGTATTACTAAGATTAATCTTAAATATGGATGTAAAAGATATGTATATTTAACAGGAAAAGAATTGAGAGATTAATATATTAGCCATCTCTCTAAAGAATTAAGCATGCTGGAGCCGCAGCGGAAGACACGGATTGTACTCAGTAGTTTCACAAAGAGTACATGTAAAATTGAATATTTAAACTTCTGAACATCAACATTTATTTAAGATGGATGGTAAGGTGATGAATTATTGATATAAATGTACAGGAATTACTTTAGTAATCATTAAAATTAATCCACATTACATATTCTAAGGCATAATGTTCCAAATTGTGACAACTGATGTTTAAATAAAAATACACTAATTTGCAACTTTTAAGTATAACAATTGCGTTGTATATTGCTGTTAAATGTAAATAGGACCAACTAATAAAAAATAATCCATATTGTGCTCGACACAGCTCTGAACTTTTCTAATACACTGTCAAACATATCTCTTTAGACTATGTACAGTATAACAAACAAAAACAAAACAAAGCACAAAATAACAAGTCATTGTCATTCTAATTGTGAGGTCTGAACTTCCTGCATCTCTTTACTGCAACTTCCCTGCCTTAGTTACGTAAAGAACTAAACAGTCATATTGAACAATGGCTACTCAATCTAACTGGAACAATAAAAACACAACAGATGGATGAGTGATTTCCCACAATTTGTAAAATAATAAAGATAGAATGTATTGTCAGTAACGCAGGCAAACAGTGCCATTCTCATCCAAGCGTGTAAGGTTACAATCCACAGATACTAAGACTAGCAATGTATGTAAAAGTAGTCATGAATGATTGGAAGGTGCTACCATTTTGGAGAAATTAGAACCATTTATGTAATCCACCCGAGTAATAACATCAAAGAACAAAAATAGTTTTGTCATTAAGGTGACTAAGAAAATATATAACACCTTTTTGAATCAAATAACTTTTTTATTTGACTTGCATCAGATATGATATGGTACATATATTATTGTTTGTTTAGTGTTTTATGTTTTCCCCTTGTGTTTTAATACTCTTTCCATACTCCAACACTGTAACACAGAGTCACATTGTGATGCACACAAACACTTAAACAATCTGACACTTGAGGACAGACACATGAATTTACACCATCACACTCTCACACAAACACACACCTGTACAGTTTGCGCTTTGTCCAGCACTTATACATCTCAACTAAAGACACAAAATGGCTCTGGCCCCAATACCATAACATACCTACACACACACACACACACACACACTGTGACAGCAACATATATACATTCAGAGTTAGACAGGAAGAGAGAGCAATGAGGGAGTAGAGCAGTAAGCTGTATTGATAGGGTCTGGAAATAGAAATAGATATCGAAATACAGAGCGGTTACTGTGCAGTCTGGGTAAGGAATGGGAATCTAAGGACAAAAGATCTTGGAGATCTTGGTGGCACAGTTCCAGGGCGGTCACAAAGAGCCCAAATACAAAGTAGGGTAACTGCAGGCTTACAATGATGAGAAATTATAAAATGGAGAAGTGGAGAGACCATGGTAAAGGCTTTGAGAGGATTCGAGAGGAAGAAAGAGAGATGGCTCAATCTAAAGCTATAAACAGTAGGTGGCCATCACTGACAATGATGGCTACCATGGTCCATGAGATGGGGCAGGAGTATAAAGGATGGCCTAGAGGCCCGATATGGCTGGGCAAAGAGTGGATCTGTGAGTCATTCAATGGGAGAAGGCCAGTGCTACTCAGTGCAATATGAAATACATGTGCGCTGACAAGTGGTTGCTGAAGTGGAGAAAAACAATCATGACTCCATACTGACAACATTTAAGTATCTGGATGCTGTAGTTGGCACTGGTTGTCACTTCCAATGCAGATCTGGGCACCAGAACTAGGCCTTAATCCTTCATTTTCAAGGAGACTGAGTGTGCTGGCCCAAGGTCCTGAAAGGTAGCTATTACATAGGTAATGGAAGGTGAGTGGACGATGGGTATTGGGGTCCCTAGTGGGAATAACTTAAATCATTCATATTTATATGGGGTGGATTGAGGGAAGATTATAGCAGAACCCCATCCAGCTTGTTTCCTCATATTGTTGGCTAACTTTACAGCACTGGTTACTGTTTTTAAAAACCCTGATATTTCCTACTCAGAATCAGAGGTCTTTCTACCTATATAATATATATTTATATATGGCACATTGGCATTGTGGCCGGCTGTATGATACTGTATCTAAACCCACGTGATATTTAGACCTAAATAAAAAGAAAAATTATTACATCTCTTGACCTTTGAAATTGCTGTTTAACCCCTTAGGACACATGACATGTGTGACATGTCATGATTCCCTTTTATTCCAGAAGCTTGGTCCTTAAGGGGTTAATGGGGTTAATGAATGAGTGAGTGTGCTGGATCATGTATATATATATATATATATATATATATATATATATATATATATATACTGTGCTAAATATTTAAGACTTTCGTTACTGCACATATTATTTTGAACCTGTACCCCTGACACTTCTTTATTTCTAAGCTATCACTATCCTTAAAATAACTATATGGCAATAGCGTAGAGTAAATGCCGTTAATATTTGCTTTGTTGGTGATTTGATAAAGTAGAGGTTTGCAGTTCGCAGTGGTGCAGACATTGTTACACATTTGCAGATGTCCTGAAGCAACCTATTGTACAAACTCAGCATTATTTTTAGTAATTTACCCATCATCACATCTGCCATACCACACAACAGACATTAACGGGCGAGTTTTAAAAGCAAATGTGGAAATGTTCCGAAATAACCAAATTCTTAAAATCTGGTTACTTTCTAATTTTAATTCCAAGATCTCTGACAGTTTCCCACGGTTAGAACATTTTCAAATCTCTAAGCTCACTCTTAAAAAACTAAAAGGAGTTGCTCGTCCCTATAACATTTCTGCTGTGTTTAATTACTATCTATATTAGTAACCATTAGCAGAGGTCTCCTCACACACCAAAACCATTAAACAACAATAAACAACAAACAAAGCACATCATGGCATTTATGCCTCCCTCATAAAATCCCAACGAGTAATACTAGTTTTCTGGGTAATAGACTGTAATAAAAGTAAACAACGCTATATATTAATGACTTCTAATAAATTGCTAGTGTTGATTTTTTGCTAACTGATATAGTTATTGATGGAATTTTTTTTTTAAATTCCAACACAAATAAACCAAATATGTTGACCCAATGAGAATGCAGAATATCATGTATCTGTACACGCTATACAAGACAATAAAATAGGTACAATAGTCTATAAGTTAGATGGATGCCAGTTATAAATTAAATTAACACAGAAGTCGGCTGAGCCGTGGCTTGAAAATCCCAACATATTTCTCATTTGATGGAAAATATAAAAAAGATAAAAATACAAAATAATCTTTCTGAAAGTTTGTCTTTTCATTCCGTAAAGGATGGTTGAACAGGTCATGGGATGTTAAACGTCTGCCTGCACGTTGCCTTTCACCGGGAACAATGATGCAATAATGCAATCCTATTTAACACATCAATTTGTTTTCAAACTTTAAAATATGGTGCAATAAACTACCAATATGTAAGGCATACATGTGCCTTTATGATTTAAACGTACTAAAAACCAACATGTGTGGTGAGCAAACATTGGCTATTTAATTCCACCGTAGAACATGTTTATGTTATATTCAAATAGCCTTAAGTTTAGCCTATACAATCGACTTGATGGCTTATCAACAAGAGAATATTGCATTATGGTACAAAAAATAAAATCTAGTTTGAGTATTTGGATAAGGTAGGTCCATTTTTAGAAAAATGGCTTTTCGGAGGTACTTGTGACTTGGCCATGTGTCTTCTACTCTTGGTAGTCTGGAGCTCTCCAATAACAAAATAGTGTAATGTGCCTTCTGATTACTTATATCTGAGTATGTGACAGTGATATATTAACCTGCTTTCACATTTCTACATAAACAAGTCCAGTATTTGAAGATTGAATTGAACTGTGCTCCAAATCCCACAGCTGTTCGCTTTACTGGTTGCTCAGCTTTTTCATGTAAGTAAAAACAATTGAAAACTCGAGTAGGACCAAATACTGTTTTTTTTGGGACATAATAGCCATTTCTCTCTTGTTTTTTTTTTTTTTTTTTTTACAGATTACCTACATTGCACAGCTGCATTGAAGGACAAACTGCAATGAATTATTCAAAGGATGATGATATTCTTGCACCTCACGCTAGTAATTGCATTTCTGACAAGTATTTATGATCATGTAGAACACATCAGTTACAGGAAATTTGCACAAAATAAAAAAAGAAGTGCCACCAGATACAAATAGCTTCCCGTTTCTTTCTGCCGAACGGAACATCTATAGATAGATCCAGCTATAATGAAACATTCTGTAGAGTTTAACTAATAAAATCCCAAACGGGGTGTCAGCAGATGGCAATTGCCAAGCGAGATGTTATATTTCAGTTTATGTGATCATCACACATTGCTTAATTTGTATCATATCACAAAGGAATCGCTGTTTTCACTGAATTAGGATAATACACATTTTTCATAGCTCTGCCACTGTATCCAGAGTATAAAACACTTACAGTATAGTATACATGTTATGAAGTGACTTCACCTGGATTCAAAACTCCTGAAAAAGAGCAACACTGCCCTCTAGTGTTACATGTGAAGCCAGACTGTGTCACAACTGATCAACTCCTAGGATTTACAGAACCATAATTATATTTGAGTAAAAAAATAACAGTTGCAATTGGAATATTATTTGAACTGAATATATGGCACAAACAGTATCTATCGGTTTAATGAATATGTATGTTTAGGAGAAATATAATTCTTTTTTATAACTGCTAATTATTAATGACCAAAGTTATGTATATCTTTAATCTAATGTATTTCTATTTCTATATTACGATGCAGAACACAATGTGTAATATATATTAATAATTTGAATGTAAATTCTAAAATGTATTTATAAAACAGCAGGGGAGAGAAATGAGTAATTGACTCATTAAGTAGTATATAAAAATATCCAGTCCCTGCTTTATGTGTATACTGAAAATATGCTGTGTTTTTGGGTCCTCATTGTGACAGATCTGCATCCCAGGACCTGGATGGGGGGGGGGGGGGGGGGGGAATAACAGGTTTCTTTCTGAATAATAAAATCACATTGAGCCCCAGCAGAGGCTGCAGTGTCTCCATGTCATGGTGGAAGCTGAACCCCCCATTGAAGTTCAGGGGATACATTGTGCTGGATTGTGTTATGCAGGTATTTTACACTGAACACTTTACTTACAAACAGAAACACACTGCTTTCTGTGATTACAAAATAAAGTGTCTGGAAGCTCCATAGGTGGACATATCAGGGATTCCTGAGCCTGGTGCATACATGGGGCTTCATACACATTCACTGGGAGTCTGTAGTGGGTCCAGTGATACACACTGGCTGTAACATGTTGTTTAAAATGCACTGAGAGAAGCAGAAACATAACAGCAAGTGAGATTCACTGCTATGGATGTCATGACTTGCTGCACACCCCTAGCTAGAATGTTATATCTCTGCCCTGAGAAATGCCCTGGGAAATGCCCTAATAATGCCCTGGGTAATGCCCTGATAATGCCCTGGGTAATGCCCTGATAATGCCCCAGGTAATAGGGATTAATCCAGTGACTACACACAAGGAGTGATTTGCTCAATTGACATACACTGCCTGCATTGTGCCTGGATCTCAGAGTTACTGAGTATTTATATGACACCCAACATTCAGCAGTAGACACACTGCAGAATCAGAGGGATCCAACACAACACACATTAGGCAATGCACTGCCAGCCTAGAGACACAGGGGGCAAAGTTGGAATAATAGGTAAATAATTGGCAGCTACACACATCCTTAACCCTTTGTGCTGAAATGCCTTGCCCCACTCTTGCACTCAGGGGGTTAATTATCAAGGAAAGTGGTAATAAGTCTGCTAATTAGCCCCATGCAGGATGCCAGAAGGAGTGGGCTACTCACAGTTTGCAGCTGTTGATCCTAAATGCCATGTAGAGGCGATCAAAGGCAGAAAAACACAGAATAGTTTTGCATCCAGATCCATGGTATGTTTGTCAGAGAAGATATGTGTTCACAGAATATCCCAGATGCCTTGAGATTGCCCTGTGAGACTCCCCTGTACTCTCAGCAGCATCCAGGCAGCACTCCAAGTCCAGCTGCAGACATCCCCTTGCACAGAGCTCCTTAACGAATCATCCACAGGCTCAGGGAGCTGAGAGGAGCTGTGATAGCAGGTGATGAAGAATCAGCACTGAGATGCTGGACAGCTCCTTATAGCAAACAGTGCTCTCCTCCCACATCCCAGAGCAAGCCTACACCCACTGCATGCCTTACAAGCTGCTCCTCTCTCTGCAGGCAGTGCTGTTGGTTTGGGAGAAAGGATGGAACTAGGGATGGATGCAGAGCTCAGCAGCTCCTGTCTATCCAGCAAAACAAGCAAAGCTCTCACCCCCAAAAGGTGTGTTTACACAGGAAGAGGCAGGCAGCCCTCTGACTCACACGATACATGCACAGAGCTCTTTGCCTAGAAAAAGGTCAGCACATACTTATAGACTGGTAAACCTTCAGGGTTCCTCTCTGTGAGAAATGTGTGTGTATGTGTGTAATGGGTAATAGGCAAGTTATGTATCAATTCACTAGCATTCCATCCTACAGAGATACAGTGAGCTGAGTGAGGGAGTTATGTATCAATTCACTAACATTCCATCCTACAGAGGTACAGTGAGCTGAGTGAGGGAGTTATCTATCAATTCACTAACATTCCAGCCTACAGAGATACAGTGAGCTGAGTGAGGGAGTTATGTATCAATTCACTAGCATTCCATCCTACAGAGATACAGTGAGCTGAGTGAGGGAGTTATGTATCAATTCACTAGCATTCCATCCTACAGAGATACAGTGAGCTGAGTGAGGGAGTTATGTATCAATTCACTAACATTCCAGCCTACAGAGATACAGTGAGCTGAGTGAGGGAGTTATCTATCAATTCACTAACATTCCATCCTACAGAGATACAGTGAGCTGAGTGAGGGAGTTATGTATGAATTCACTAACATTCCATCCTACAGAGATACAGTGAGCTGAGTGAGGGAGTTATCTATCAATTCACTAACATTCCATCCTACAGAGATACAGTGAGATGAGTGAGGGAGTTATGTATCGATTCACTAACATTCCATCCTACAGAGATACAGTGAGCTGAGTGAGGGAGTTATGTATCGATTCACTAACATTCCATCCTACAGAGATACAGTGAGCTGAGTGAGGGAGTTATCTATCAATTCACTAACATTCCATCCTACAGAGATACAGTGAGCTGAGTGAGGGAGTTATCTATCGATTCACTAACATTCCACCCTACAGAGATACAGTGAGCTGAGTGAGGGAGTTATGTATCGATTCACTAACATTCCATCCTACAGAGATACAGTGAGCTGAGTGAGGGAGTTATGTATCAATTCACTAACATTTCATCCTACAGAGATACAGTGAGCTGAGTGAGGGAGTTATGCATCGATTCACTAACATTCCATCCTACAGAGATACAGTGAGCTGAGTGAGGGAGGTATGTATCGATTCACTAACATTCCATCCTACAGAGATACAGTGAGCTGAGTGAGGGAGTTATGTATCGATTCACTAACATTCCAGCCTACAGAGATACAGTGAGCTGAGTGAGGGAGTTATGTATCAATTCACTAACATTCCATCCTACAGAGATACAGTGAGCTGAGTGAGGGAGGTATGTATCAATTCACTAACATTCCATCCTACAGAGATACAGTGAGCTGAGGGAGGGAGTTATGTATCAATTCACTAGCATTCCATCCTACAGAGATACAGTGAGCTGAGTGAGGGAGTTATGTATCGATTCACTAACATTCCATCCTACAGAGATACAGTGAGCTGAGTGAGGGAGTTATGTATCGATTCACTAACATTCCATCCTACAGAGAGACAGTGAGCTGAGTGAGGGAGTTATGTATCAATTCACTAGCATTCCATCCTACAGAGATACAGTGAGCTGAGTGAGGGAGTTATGTATCAATTCACTAGCATTCCATCATACAGAGATACAGTGAGCTGAGTGAGGGAGTTATGTATCAATTCACTAACATTTCATCCTACAGAGATACAGTGAGCTGAGTGAGGGAGTTATGTATCAATTCACTAGCATTCCATCCTACAGAGATACAGTGAGCTGAGTGAGGGAGTTATCTATCAATTCACTAGCATTCCATCCTACAGAGATACAGTGAGCTGAGTGAGGGAGTTATCTATCAATTCACTAACATTCCATCCTACAGAGATACAGTGAGCTGAGTGAGGGAGTTATGTATCGATTCACTAACATTCCAGCCTACAGAGATACAGTGAGCTGAGTGAGGGAGTTATGTATCAATTCACTAACATTCCATCCTACAGAGATACAGTGAGCTGAGTGAGGGAGTTATCTATCAATTCACTAACATTCCATCCTACAGAGATACAGTGAGCTGAGTGAGGGAGTTATCTATCAATTCACTAACATTCCATCCTACAGAGATACAGTGAGCTGAGTGAGGGAGTTATCTATCAATTCACTAACATTCCATCCTACAGAGATACAGTGAGCTGAGTGAGGGAGTTATCTATCAATTCACTAACATTCCATCCTATAGAGATACAGTGAGCTGAGTGAGGGAGTTATCTATCAATTCACTAACATTCCATCCTACAGAGATACAGTGAGCTGAGTGAGGGAGTTATGTATCGATTCACTAACATTCCATCCTACAGAGATACAGTGAGCTGAGTGAGGGAGTTATGTATCAATTCACTAACATTCCATCCTACAGAGATACAGTGAGCTGAGTGAGGGAGTTATGTATCAATTCACTAACATTCCATCCTACAGAGATACAGTGAGCTGAGTGAGGGAGTTATGTATCAATTCACTAACATTCCATCCTACAGAGATACAGTGAGGGGTTCACTGGCTGGTACTATCTCAAAACTTATCCCTGAACCAGATTCTTTACAAAACTATCCATCATTGAAGTGAAACTTACTGAGGATGTCTGAATAAAAAAAAAAAAAAAAGAGAGAAACACAGCCCTTGGTATTTAGCAATGTGTTTGGTAATATAAATAATTCTATGTAAAAAAACAAACAAACTGCAGTCTGTGTGTGTTTTTATAAGCATTATTGTATGAAAGTTTGGAAGTACAGTGGATAACAACATAATTGTGTGTGTGTGTGTGTGTGTGTGTCTTTTACAAATCTGTCTCTTTCTGTGTGTGTGTGTGTGTGTGTGTTTTACAAATCTCTCTCTTTCTGTGTGTGTGTGTGTGTGTGTGTGTGTGTGTGTGTGTGTGTGTGTGTGTGTGTGTGTGTGTGTGTGTGTTTTACAAATCTCTCTCTTTCTGTGTGTGTGTGTGTGTGTGTGTGTGTTTTACAAATCTCTCTCTTTCTGTGTGTGTGTGTGTGTGTGTCTTTTACAAATCTCTCTCTTTCTGTGTGTGTGTGTGTGTGTGTGTGCGTGTGTGTGTGTGCACACTGTACCTTAGAGGATTTAACGTATACTCTGTTTTATGAAAATATATCAGTTTTATAACATTCCTATACCCCATTGAAACCATTATTATTAGAAGCACACCGTACTGTCTTCTAATAAGTATTGAGAAATGAGGATTCTGCAGCCTTCTCTTGTAATAACTATTTATCATGATACCGTCTTTGTTGCAGAAAATTTTCCAGTAAACTCTATTGCTCCCTATACATTGTCTCTGTCAAGAATGAGTACACCACTGAGCCCAATCGCTTTGCTTTGGTGAGCTTTTGACTTCCTTCAGCGAATATTACTTCTGCAGACGTTTGTTTGACTGTTGCAAAGGTCAATTTGCAGTGAGGAGTCTTAAGTGTGAAGCGCCCTCATTGATCATTAAATATGCAATTCCAAAATAGCACATCTTCTAATGTGATCGTAATGTGCTAAGCAAAGATGTTCTGACACATAAAAAATTCAAATAAAGGGTATTTCTTTGCAGTTAATGTATAGAGTGCTGAATTGTTTAGGACATTATCCATGGTTTATAATAATACCTATGCAAAGGGTGTTTGGACAAAACATTATACACAGTATGCGGCATGAATACAAAATACTAAATTTGGATGGTCGGTTCTAACCAATAAACACTATGACAACAATAACTTTACCAATTAGATCAAACAGATTACAGTGTAGGTATGTGTGTTTTACAATGTGTGTGTATACGGTGTACATTAAATACATCACATTAGGGGGGTCATATATTTGGTATAACAAGTGATCTGGTTTATATTTCCTTGTTTTTAAGATAAGATCATAATTAATATAATTACTTAAAAATGGACAGTTAGAACCATAACTATTTGGACAGTGATGCAATTTTCATACTTTTTGGATCTGTACGCCACCAGATGATTTGAAATGAAACAATGAATCTGTGTTTATTTGTGGAGGGTAGCAACATCATCATATGAACTGTTAAGAATTACAGCAATTTTCATACAGTCACCCCATTTTCAAGGACTCTGGATAAACTAACATGTTTAAACATAAATGACCATTGTTAACATTTGTCTGAATTTGAGCAGACAGTTTGGGTCTATTCATTTCAGAAGCCATCCTGTGGCTTCTATAAATCACACAGAGGGTCTGCACTCATGCCACACCATTTGGATAAGGTACTGAATTGGTGCTCTAATCCAGAGACAGAGAATTTCCCACCGACTAAGAACAACTGCTTGCAGAGATACATTTTCATGGCAGCTTGCTTCTATTTAAAGTCTGCATTTGATTTTGTTTATGTGCTTGGATCCTTTTGTCGGGATCACTGTTTAGTAGATGAAGTTCAACATACAGAGGCGCACTGAGAGCAATGGACCGAGTTTGCAGGACAAAAGGATCGAACGGAGAGAGTAGTCACAGGTTTAGAAGCGATAGTACAGGCAAAGGTCAAAATCAGGATACGGCAGATCAATCACTGAAGGTCTTTACACAATCAGTAGCCCAGTACGACTGAGCCAGGAATGAAGGGTGTGTGGGGCTTAAATAGGGAGAGTGGGTGGTCTTGACTACTGTGGTCTCCACCTCCTTAACCTTTAAAAGGCTTTGTTTTGGCGCATGAGTGCCCTTTGATTCTCCCGAAGCTCTGCCTCCTTTGTGGCCATGTGTGGGAAGCGGTGGCATTTGCATGAACAGAGTTATGCCTCCTGTTTTGCCGCATTCAGTAAGCAGTATTCGTACGAACAGAGTTCTGCCTCCTGTGTTGCCATGTTCGGTAAGTTGTGTTCGTATGAACAGAGGTGGCGTTTGTATAAATGAGAGTGGTCAGCATGGGTGGTTGAGCTGACCGCGCTGTATGGACAGTCACGCTCCGACGCGGTGTCCTCGTTGAGTGAGAGGAAATGCGGCTATGGATCGCGAGGTAGGTGAGTGTGGGAGCGAGGTCCTGATACCTTTATACATAGATTATATGATAATGTGGCTTCTGTCAGAAGTCATATCTACAGTTAACATTTAAGACACAGTTCCATTGGCAGCCATTCATGTCCATGCTATAAAGCAACCTCTGTCATGTTTCATGACGGTGTGGTAAACCTCCAATCATGAGCTACTCCTCCCCTTCTCTATATTCTTCTCTTCCAATCGTTCTGGTACAGGGTGAGTTTAGTTTCACCGAAAAACATTGTTCCAGAACTGGTCAGATTTTTTTTTATTTCTTTTCTGGCAAAGTCTAATCTGGCCTTCCTTCTACGTAACACTCTACATCTCCTTGTGTGGAAAGAGAATTGATGGTGTCAGGGCTGCCCTCAAGGAGGTACAGGCAGTACTCCTGTATGCGGCTCACTCAGGCAATGAGGCATGCTACAGGTCTTCATCTCCATGTGGTCTATTTGAAGATGTCCCTCATAGAAGGCCCATTACCTAAGTTGTCACAACACCTCACAAAGAAGAGCAGTCTGGCTTTGCTAGACCTGAAAACAGGAAAAATAATAAAATGGGAAGGTAGCTAATATGTGTAATAAATATTTTGACATATATGTGTCTGGCTGTATTCGTGTGTGTCTGGTTATATGTGGGTATGACTAACTGACTGCATATGGGTGTGAGTCTAACTATGTCTCTCTGTGTGTATCTGTGAGTGTTTAATGCATCTATTTGTTTGTGTGTGATAATGTAGGTGGCCCTGTATGTGTCTGTATGGTTGTGTGTGTTTGTGTGTGCGAGAAGGGAAGTGATTGTGTGTGTGTGTGTGTGTGTTTGTGAGAAGAGAAGTAATGATGTGTATAAATGGAATTGATAATGAGTATGTGTGTATGAAAAGGAAATTGGAAGTTTGATTTGTGTCTATGTGTAGACATTAATAAGGAGAACATAGTGGAGGCCCAGACTAACAATTGGAGCACAGAACAGCTGCTCCTGTTGTCTTTCCATCGCCTCTTCTACTACCAAGTCTTTCTATATGTAAAATTCTTCCTCAACTAAATTTAATTTATTTTAGAAAAAATTACTGATAAAACTCTTGGTTCATAATCACTATCGGTGAAGGTTTAGCAGTTACATTCGATTATATATTTGGAGCGGGATTGGTTAATCTTCCAGCTGGCTCTGGGAAGGTTTGCTATGGAAAACTAGTGTTTGAAATATATTTCAAAACAATTAATTTGGAAGTGTAGCTATACGGAATATTTAGTTGCAAACTATGCCAATTAAGGGTTTGCATACTGCTTTGTGTACTACTCTGATACTCCAAAAACCAAATCACCTATGCCTTGACTCAATATTATTAGGGTAATTAGGTATTGAATGAGCCCTTATGATAATAGTTTATGGTAATCACAAAACACACACATTTGTTTTCCTAATGAGTGACAATGAAAAAAAAAAATCATCTTTTGTTTCAATGTTGCATCTGGACTCTCTTACTATCTCCCACCAACTGCCTTCCCCGCTGTGTGCGAAAGAATCAAGACAGAACTGTTAAAACTCTTACAATCATTATGACATTTTTAATCTTGCTGGAATTTCAAAGCTGAAGGCAGAGTTTGGTGGTTTGAAGCAAGCTATTTAGGTGCTGTGATTGTATCAATACTTGCGGAGGATACAATGCTGAACCAACCACAACAAACTGTGTTTAATGGAACAAAACATATAATCATCTGAAATGGCAACAAATGTATCCAGTGTCTCGGTAGAGGGCTTTCCTCAGTGTGTATGTTTTTATCTGTTGTATCATTAATAGTGCTAGTGTTAACCCATCATAACAATCTCATTTGATGGGGAATGCTCTTATCGTCTATACGGGAACTCTTGAAGAAGTGATGTACCCAGCTCTCCATTATGGGTACTAGATAGAGGTTATGACACAGGTTATATTTCTCCTGAGTTGTCCTCTTTATAATATATGATGTCAGTCAAATTGGAACACACCTATGGTAATAAATGGTGTAAATATACTAAAATCCTGATTGTGAAGTCCTTACTATATTTTTAGAACATTGAACACTGGTTTATGGTACTAATGACTACAAATCAATCATGCGTGGAACTTTTTAGAATCAACAAGATTGGCTTTTTGGTTTTTTTTTAAAAAAATTTGAATAAAGTTGTCTCTTTTCTTTTTACTTTCTGACTTGACCCCTTTAACCTCTTTTTAGGGTGAGATAGCTTGTGTAGCTTGACTAACACAAAGTACTGTTATGTATCAAGACTCTTTCACCATGGAAGAAACAGTCTCATGCCTCCTTAGCCTTATATTCCTGATTATTGAAACCCTGGAAACTGATTGATAAGAGTAAGGTTTGGTGTCTTGAGGGTGACACAATGTACAAGGGTTTGCCTTATCCAGTGTTTTGTAACGACTCGTGTTTGCTTCCCAAATGTAATTATCTGCTTTATCTTATTGCTAATTGTTATGCTAAACACACTTTGCTTTAGCTTGATTTGATTACCATCACTACAAATGACATTAAGATATCAATAGAAGTCAATTATATTTTCTTTGTGACGTGACATCATATATACGACATGAATCAAGCCTATTTGAACATTAATTAAGAATAATTATGTTCTTTTTCATCAGAAGGAAAGCAGCAATTCTAATACTGATGAGTCATCAGTAAAGAGACAATTTATAATATCCCCAGGCTTTGCAAGTCTGCTGGAGAAAGATAAGACACAATATGGCGGAGAGTTCCAAGTGCAGTTAAAAGTGCAAGGCAGAATATGTGACCAACAGAGTTAGGAAAGGCATTACAAAGTAGCCAATATTTATAGAAAGAACAGCCGACCCAGAAAATGACCTTCCAGTGGGTGTAGTTGGTACAAATACAAGAAAAAACGAAATTGAGATTGTGTTTAGTAGGAAACAACCTGAAGAATAACGTATGCTCGTTTAGATTATGAAATTACAATATATATATATATATATATATAAGGCTCAATTAGCTTTAACATGCCTTCAAAATCTGGTTTTATGTTTTATGTGGATCAAACATAATAGGGAGAACCTTGATTTTGGGTGTAAGGGGTGTCTCTGGGAGTCGTCCCTATGTGTACATAGTTATATGAATGCATGAGAGTTTTTGCAGAAAGCATACATTTATAGTTAGGACATTATAAAATCTGTGATTGGGATTGTCTTTAATGAAAGAAACATTATAATCTTTATCAACTCTCCTTAGAAGTTTAAATATCTTTGTAAGTCTAATATTTGTAATAACACTCTTGTATTTTGTAATGGCACTCATATGTTTCACAAGTTCATAGCAACAGTCTAGCTCAGCAATGACCAGCAGTGGAACCTAATTAATACCCAATTAAAAACCTTAATGTGGCTCTGTCACAGACTGATTATTTTTTCTTGTCCCCCCCCCCCCAACTCTTTTTATCCCACTACTAGCCCCAGCATATCTTTTTTTCCATTGGTCCTTTAACATCAATTTTGTTTTTTTCCTATCCAGTGCCATCTTGATTAGCCTGGCAGTGATGTGTTGCTATTTCCATCTTCTTCCCACCCACCGTGATTTGGATCTAACTCATGTCCACTCCTTATTTCTCCTCACTGGTCATGTGGTGCCATTAATGGACAGCCCGTTGATACATTAGGCGTTGTCATGGGTAATGATATGCCACTTCCACTGGCCACACATGCCCAATATCGAGAAACAAAAGGATTTTCCTGGTGTGACATGCTAGAAGACACTCAAGGCTCACGTGATTTGGGCCAAGTGAAGCAACAGGTAGGTAAGTACACTATGAAAATTATACTTCACCAATTTTTGTCAAGCGGAGGAAAATGACATAAATCAAAGTAGTTTTAGAAAGGAAGAAGAACAGAATGTGAAACAGGAAGAAAAGAAGAATCGATTGAGGTTAAGTAAGTATGCTGTGACAGAGCTGCTTTAACAGCTTATGGCTGCCTGGGCATAATGAGAATTGGAGATGACAATGGTTTATCCTCGCTAAGGTAGCTTTGTTCTGAAAACTGTATGATTGGGGAGAGCAACCAACTGCAGCAACGTCTATCACAGCAAGACAAACGCTGGATGAATTCGACATATGGCTGGGTGAATGTTTGTCTGTGGCTCTGGTATAATTCTCTGAGCAAGAATTCAGGTTCTAAAAGAACTAAAATAAGGCTCCATTGTCTCTTTTATTGATACAGAGAATTGCAAGCATAATCTAGTACAATTATATTTATGTATTTATGAAATATTTTGCCAGGAAGGATACATTGCTAATTTATATATCTGTTTCTTTTTAAATTGTAAGTATGCTGAGTTGCCCTTAGCATTATACTGCTTTGATATTTGCAATATATCAGGCACAATGCTTTATATTAGACCTTAAATGTGTTTCATTTCTATATTTATCTCTAATAGACGTATATACTAGTATGAAGAATATAGTCGTATTGGGGTAACACCTTTTTACAAACCATAAAAATCTCCTACAATATTCCCCACTTATCATAAATGCTATAGTTAAAATTGCAATAGGAAAATGGTTGGATGTCTTTAATGGGTTGTTTTATTTTCAATGTAATATTTATTTAGATGTTCATAGTAAATAAGGCACATGCATATTTCTGTTTAAGGTACTGTAGCAATAACAAGTACACAAACCGAAAATGTAAAAATTTAAAAAAAGGTCAATTTTAAGCCTTTATCATTGGCTTTTTGTAATTTGCATTTTTGATAATTATGTGATTATTTTCATTTTATTTGTTTGTTTGTTTTATAACAAATTTGAGGGTTTCTGAAATGTAAGAGCTCTCAGTGAGAATGTAACTGTTCTCCCAAGACATATGAGTGTCTATGTGATTATTCATTGATCCTACGATATGCTAACAGTACATTTTTCTTCCAAGTAAAAATATGTATCTGTCTCTCTATTACACAATAAGGAAGGATGGAGAGTTGAGCCAGTTCCATACATACATCTGTCTGCAATTCGTTACCAGTGGTATTATCAATTTTTAGGAAATTACTATTGCCGTCATATAAATCCCTTCAGAAAGCAGGTAAGAGAAGGAACAGGCTGGCAAAAAGCCAAGTAGCTTGGGGTTGCATTTTATAAGTGAACCCTAAATTAAGTCGATCTAAAAATAAAAAATAAATATATATATATATAATGATTTATTTGGTGTACTCATAGTCATGGTAATTGATATAAGGATGTTATTTATGTAGTAATAATAATTCACCTATGGACACTAACCTGGTCAAGGCGGCTGGACTTTAGTTAAGAGCTAACCTGGCAAATGAGAGCTGCTCAGCTACCTTGGGTACATCACTTCTTCAGACGCCAAGATCAACAAAGAGATAGCAGACTAGCAAAGTCAAGCAGAGCATTTGACAGACTGTATAAAAGAGTCTGGCACAGCAAGCATCTGAAAAGAAGCACAAAGATCAGTATGTACAGAGTTATCATACTAACCACTCTCCTGTATGGCTCTGAGTAATGGTTACCTATCACAACCACCTGTGACCCCTTGAGCACTTTCACCAGTGTTGCCTCTGTACAATCCTTAACATCTATTGGAATGACTTCATCACCAACAAGGCATGTCTACAGGATGGAAGGTCATTGCCTACACAAGGTTGTGATGTATTGAGAACTCACCACTGGACACCACAACACAGGAACACCAAAGAATTCCCTTAGTGTCTGTTACACACAATTCATCTGGTTGTGCCCACCAGAACGCACTTAGGGAAGAGTAAAAAGAAAGAGAGGAAGGACTGGGACATCAAAGTCAGACCAGATTTCTCCTTGCAGCTGCTATGGCTGGATCTGTCTGTCCTGCATTTTCTAGTCAGCCACCGATGAGTCTGCAGCAGACATGGACAACCTGCTTCCTAAAAAGCTTTATTTACAAAGTCAAGCCAAGAATAATAATAATCAGATCAAAGTATTTAAAGCCAAATGGTACACAATACATTTTGACTTGATTTTAGTATCTGTGACATAAAGGGTACATTTTGTTTTCACTCAGTTTCTAGTCCTGGGGTTTCGATTTCATTTTACTCTGTTAAATGAGTCATATTTTATTAACCTTATTAGGATGAAAAGCTGAGTTTTTGTTTCTGGTTGCTGAAACAAGCAACTATAAGTTACTGTCGCTGGAGTACTAACTACTGAGTTATCTCAAGAGCACATGAAGAGGGAATGCCCAGTGTGATGAGTTCAACACAGTTAGGTTTGGAAATATTTGGACATTTATACAATTTTCATAATTTTGGCTCTGTACGCCATCACACGACTTTCATCTTTAATTGAAGAGGTTGAACAAAAATATTGTAAGAAACACATTTTTAAAACACTTTTCATACACAGACCTCTTAATGTAATTAATCTCAAAATTATTTGGAAAAATTAACACTTTCATGTAAAAAAATTTTTTTTAATACTTTGTCGAGAATCCTCAGAGGCAATGACTACTTGAAATCTTGAATGCTTGGTTCCCTCCTTTGTGATGTTTTGTCAGTCCTTTACTGCAGCTGTCTTTAGTTATTGTTTGTGCGTGGTTTGTTTTTTTGCAGCTAGTTTCACTTACATTGAGAGCTCCTTTCTCATGCTGTGGGTTCACAGCAACGGCTTCCAAATTCAAATGCCACACCTGGAATCAACTCCAGACCTTTTATCTGCTTAATTAATTAAGAAATAATGAAGGAATAGCCCACAACTGTCCATGACACAGCTTTTGAGTCAATTGTCCAAATATTTTTGGATCCTTGAAAAAGAGGGGGCTACATATTAAAGAGCTGTAATTTCTTAAAACTTCCTCCAATATGGATGTGAGTACCCTCAACCTAAAGCTGAGAGATTGTACTTCAAACCCATATTCATTACTTAATTGTAAATGTAACTTATTTTGGTAGACAGACAAAATAACAAAACATGTGTAAGTGTCCAAATATTTCTGGACCTAACTGTATTTCAATGGTTCTATCAATGCCTTTAATAGACTTTATTCTGAATAAGTTAGAGATGTGATGATGTCTTTTATGATGGTGTAGAAATTTAAGAAGCAAGTTAAATGGTACCTTTTACATCATGTAACTGCATGAACAATAAAAAAAAACAAGGTCACTAAATTCCCATATTTGTACCCCGATGCGAGACAAGGAAGAATGTTCCACATTGAGAGCCATGAGTTGTATTTATCATCATTTGAACTTTTTCAGTTATGGGAAAACTGTCAGATTTATTAAAAACACTGGTCAAGAAATCTTCTGGTTCACATAATCCTTTAACCGCAATAGGATCTCAGACTAGATCCTGTTATACAAATATTGCAGTAATGTCTAGAGTCTCCTGGTGGACATAGCTTGAAATGCAGGATTTAAAGTAAAGAAAATATTTCTATTTTTCTAGAAAAGAAAAAAAAAATGAACAGATTATATTTTGCAATAATTTTTTAGAGCCCCCCTATCGCAGGGGTGGTCAAAAGGTAGATTCCCATCTGTCGTACAACTTCAACAATGCTTTGCCAGCTGGGAATCTACCATTTAGCCATCCTTGCAGGGTTGTATTTAGCACCAAGCAGTTGTTTGTGTGTTTGAATGTAAGCATGTATTTGTATGGAGTACCTGTGTCCGTGAAGATACACAGATACACACAATGACAAACATGCAGATACAAAGATACACAGGATGATGCACAGATACACAGAAAAACACAAATTTAGATATACAGACACACATTTAGATACATGGACACACAGTATGACACACAGATACAAACACAGAGATACACACATGCACACACACACTAACACACATAGAGATACACAGATGCACAGATACATACACTGATGCCCATGCAAATACACACACACACTAAGATACACAGACACACAGATACACATACTGACACACCTGCAGATACACAGATACAGGATGACAGGATGACACACAGATACACAGAATGACACATTAGTATACATATCAAATAATAGAGGTCCAGGCACTGCTTGGTTCAAGACAGGTGCTTTATTAAGAACCACAGCAGCAACGTTTCGACCCCAAAAGGTCTTTGTCAAGCTGACAAAGACCTTTTGGGGTCGAAACGTTGCTGCTGTGGTTCTTAATAAAGTACCTGTCTTGAACCAAGGAGTGCCTGGACCTCTATTATTTGATACATTTTTGGAAATCTGGTGTTTGATTCCAGTTCAGCAAGCACCCTGGCTCAGATTTATGGGAGTGAGTGCAGTTCCACACACACACTATTAAACATTAGTATACGAAGACACACTTAATGACACACAGATGCAAACACTGACACATATTCACAAGTAACTAGATACAGGTTCCATACCTGGAAACTTCACCTCTTCTACACATGATCATGCTCTTTTAATATTTTACTTCTCCTCTTCCTAGAATGTAAGTTCTTTGTGCAGGACCCTCTGCACCACCCCGAGAACATGTTCACTTATTTGTTAATTATTTTGGATTTTAATATAAATTCAAATTCCAGTTTGTAAAAGTTTGGTATGTTGGTACAAGAAAGACAATGGCAGTGTATAAATATTATTATTTTTAATAAAAATTCAGCTTTGTTGGTTTTAAAGTTTTTGTAACTCATGGGCGCATTATACAAACAGACTGTGAATACAAGTTCTCTCCTTGTAAGGAACTTCCTTTTAGTAAATTGCAGTCGTATAGAGAACATTTCAGAAGCCAGGAGTGAAGGTTTTGGTATGCTGTTTTGTGACTTCTTATTGCCAGAGGCAGGATGAAATCAGCATCAGACATTTTGGCAGCTGGTAGCCTTGATTTGAGATGACTCAAGCAATTTTTGTAGACATTACTTCTGTCCGCTACGTTTGCAAGATTTGCTATTTGTAATATGTTCATTATACATTATATATTTTTAGAGTTTTATACTAGTAGGAGAATATTGTTCCTGAGGCCATTATTTAATATGTACGTGTATACTTTGTTTTTCAATTCTGAAATTTCTTCCTATGCCCCTTTGCACAAAAATTCTGTTTTTGGATAGAGTAACCCTTACAGACATGGTACCCCCAAAAATACAAAATAAAAATAAGGGAAAAAAGAAAAATCTTACTACCTGTGATCCCACACCGAGTCCAAGTTCTTATGGCAGACCAATACTCCTCTGGTTATAACACTCCTCCCCCTCACTGCAGGGGAGGGATGTCTGGGAGGATGGGCTGAGGGGTGGACGTAGGTGGCATGGGCTGGGGTAAGCCGTCATTGTCGTCCATGTTATGCACGCTGACATCAGATGCCATATATATACATGTAACGGAGCTCCGTGTACTCCGACCGAGTACCCTCCGTTGATGGATGCTCCTAGCGCTCTCAGAGGACTCCAAGCACTGCAGACGACACCACAACCACCGCAGACTCCACAACCGCCGTAGCTTAACTGGAGCCGCGCCGTCTTCCTTCCACCCTGGAATGAACCTCCAGCATTCAGGACCGTGTGGGGAAGACCTCTCCTCCAGGAGAGCGTATCCGGAACAAGCTCTTAAAAGAGCTAAGTGATTAAGCTCAGGGGAATATGCAGAGCATAGCAATCCCCAGTGTGATACAGCAATTCCCTCCAATAACGAGACAAGGCTACGTTTTGAAGGGTCAAGAAGAACTGAGGACTGGAACACCCAGCCTGCTTTTTATTAGGAAAGGGTACACACAGGACACTCCCAGGGGGAGGATGAAATTGACCACTCACAGGCATGGTAACACCCCCACGTCTCCTCCCCTCAGATAAACACATAACATAATTAAAACGTACATTATTTTACCCAAGTTCTGGATGTACCCCAAAAACAGGGGGTACAGCTTTAAATCTGTTTTTTTTTTTAAATCAGCTTTTTTTCAGGGGAACAATATGTCCAAAAATCAGCCCATTCGGATGAATAGTTCGGGAGATACAGAGTTCCAAAGTTTTGACCGACCGCACAGACCAACTAGCCGAAAATAGTTCCATGAGTTTTGGCCTTGCGGTCGGTCTCCGTTCGCATGAACAAAAGATACGAAATTCTTGCCATCCATTCGCATCTCCGTGATCGCTAGAATCCCCATACTAAGTTAAGTATAACTACCGAACGGCCGGTCGTTCGGTAGTTTCCATACGAAGTTCTGGATGTCTGGAGGTCTTAGCGGTATTCGCCTGTTTGCGCTTCCGATTTTAGTTCCATGCGTTCACAGGCAAACACCGCTGTTCGTACGCAAGATGGCCGCGAACACGTGTAAGTCCCGAAATGGCGGCCATCTATTCGGTACACAAAGGATTCGTACAGAATCATACGAACGGTTTTACTACCGAATCCCAACAAGGCATTTAAACATATTCTATGTGTCCATAGTCTCTGTACAGCCCATTTAAAGAGCCACAGACAGCACAATGAAAATTCCTTTAAGCCCAGATATCGTTTTAACGTGCAATATAGTCCAGGACCATAGTCGCAGGGGAGGAGGCAGGCAAGCAGGCCTCTCCAGGACAAAGTGGCGAAGGGCACTTCGTCACAATACAGTTGCAAGAAAAAGTATGTGAACCCTTTGGAATGATATGGATTTCTGCACAAATTGGTCATAAAATGTGATCTGATCATCATCTATATAACAAAATAAAATATTTTTCTCATTACTAAATAAAAGATTACACTGCTTAATTAGTCCTTACCTGGTTCTAGTTCCCGTGTGTTCTGCCGTGTGATTGAACAGAAATACAGGAAATACACCCCCATTTTAATTAAATATAGAGTAGCATTGTCTATTTTGATTAATTTATTTTAATGATTATACATTAAGGTAATGAAAGAAACCAGTGTATGTTAGGAGAGTCATATTTGCATCCGGTACCGGTACTGGTACCGGCTTAAGAAATGACAACTTATAGCCATTCGTTATATGGTCATAATTAACACCCATAAAGACGTAACTGCACACATTTTGAAAATATTCTAATTAAAACTGTGACAGCTATGTATTAAATATACCCATTAAAATTAATCACCATACCACATCTATAATAAACACAACAATGAAGATTACACTCAGTACAATGGGTGTTATTAAACCATAACTTTCCTTTCTCTGTGACAGATGTGAAGTTTCAGTGATCTCACCTATCATCGTTCTGTTCTTAACCTAGAAATTAATGTATTCTAATTATGAGTACTAATTATCAGTGCAGACTTTTTTTAAAGCTTCTTAAACGAGCACTAATTATGTATGCATATGTTTCAACAAGCAGAGATAGTGTCGTCATATCTATAGAGGGTACTTGGGAGGCAGAGGGTATTACGGTGAGACTTGTTAGAAGATTGCAACAGTTTATAGATTGTTAGCAAATGTCACTAAACATGCTAGTGGATTGTTGAATGAATTTAAATAAATGTCAATCAGACCCTGAAAGGTTATTGCAGAAACAATGTGTGGGCTTTATAAATAAACTACTTTTAGGTCTCCGAATACACCCCTTTCAGATCGTGTGACGAGGCCTGTTCCCTTCCCTGAGAATATGATAGGGATAGTTTTGTGATTTGTTGGTTTTCCACTCTGTGCCAAGTGGGGTGGGAACTCATATACCATAAAATACAAATTCACTGCATGAAGTTCATTTTCTGTAATAATAATTAAAAAATATGCACTGATCAGCCACAACAACAAACCACCAGCCTAATATCATGACGTTCCCCCTCGTGCTGCCAAAATAGCTCTGATGAATCAAGGCATGCACTTCACAAGACCTCTGAATATGTCCTGTGGTATCCGGCACCAATACATTTGCAGACAATTCTTTAAGTACTGCAAGTCGCGAAGTGGGGCCTCCATGTATCAGATTTGTTATTGCAGCATCTGGGGAATTTGAAGGCCAAAGCAACACCATGAACTCTTTGTCATGTTCCTCAAACCATTCCTGAACATTTTTTGCATTTTCTCAGAGTGCATTATCCTGATGAAAGATGCTACTACCATCACGGAACACCAGTGCCAGGAAGGGGTGTATATGGTCTGCAACAATCTTTAGGTAGGTGGTATGTGTCAAAATTTTCCAATAGAACATTGCACTGAGAGCATACCACTACCTCTGCCACCCTGCCTTCTTCCAATAGTGAATTCTGCTGCCATCATTTCACCAGATAAACAATACACAACCGCTTGATCTAAAAGAAAATGTGATTCATCAGACCAGGCAATCTTCTTCCATTTCTCCATGATACTATTCTGAAGCTCACGTCCTTTCGGCAGTGGACAGGCGTCATCATAGACACTCCGGCTGGTCTGCAGATAAGCAACCCCATACGCAGAAAACTGCAATAGACTGTGTTCTGACACCTTTCTATCATGGCCAGCATCGTTATTTTCATCAATTTAACCCACAGTAGCTCTTCTGTGTGATTGGACCAACAGGCTAGCCTTCGCTCCCTGTTAATCAATGAACCTTGAATACCTATGACCCTGATGACACTTTACCAGTTGTCCTACCTTGTCCTCCACCACTTTGTTAAGTACTAAGTACTGCATACCAGACACTCCACATGACTTTCCATTTTGGAGATGCTTTGACCCAGTCGTCTAGTCATCACTGTTTGGGTCTTGTCAGAGTCACTCATATCTTTTCTTTGCCCATTTTTCCTGCTTCCAACACATGAAATTAAAGAACCCACTTTTCACGTATTGCCTAATATATTTCACCCCTTGACAGTCACTACTGTAACAATAAAATCAATGTTATTCACTTTTGATGTTGTGGCTGATTAGTGTATATATACTAATGAAGTGGTCTGGGTGCAGTTGTCCTGTAGTTTTAGAACCTTAATGTAAAACATTTCTGCAGAAATGTCTACATTTAAGTGTAGTAAACCTCTAGTGGGGGACTTCCTGACAATCACCAGAGCCGCTTCCACCTCCATAACTGAGTAAAACTTGGTTCTTGATTGGAAGAGCATGGCTTTTTGCCATGCATGTGTTCTCTTCCCAATGCTGTAGTGTTTCTTCAGTCCCTCTCCCAATTCTTTTATGTTGGGAAATGATCTGGGGAGACAGCTATGTGAGAATCATTGGATTGGATGTGCTTGTGGGTGATGGTGGCAGGGACGCTGACGGTGATTGTGGTGGAATTGGACACAAGATAAGTATTATTTATTAAACTTTTATAGACATTAATTTACATTGATAGAAGGTTACCTTACCTTGATAGTGTGGGGTAGTTCATGTAGACATTGCACTTGATTTTCTTTGGATTTCATGGTTGCAGGTTGAATTTCTGATAGTTAATTCTGTTCATCATCCGTCAAGTTTGATAAAACTAGTGCACACTAATATTTATAACATTGTCAAAGTGGATAAACAGAAAGGTTACATTTCCACGACAATAGTTTTTATTACCCAAAGTAATGGAACTCAGAAAGACAAAATGCTGAAATGACCTTTGTAAGAAGTGAGCTTGTCACTCTCAGATAGCCAGAGCTGCAGTTAATCTCTAGATGCTGAGACATCTCCCCAGCGTGTACACTTAGCCTTTTATGGGGAGAGTGAATGTTGGGGAAATAATGCCACAGAGGGGTTCTGGAGGCACCATAATAAACCCCAAGACTGCTGCCATTTGTGGCTCTTGCCATTAATTCAGCCACATTCCCTTTCAGTATATATTTTGAAAAATAGTCTCTGCAACATATCTTTTCCCAACATATCAGAATTGGGAGTGAATTAAAGAAAACACACCGACATGTATTTCTAATTCTATATTGTTCTTGTCAATACTTAGGTGATTGGTTCCCCTCTGTGTGCATTAAAAAAGGCTATTTACTTACCTTATATAACCTGGTGTGCCAGTCTCCACGGCTGAGATAATCGATGCTGATGGTTTCAGCCAATCAAATATTTCCCCATTGGGAATGCTAGTGCACATGCGCAGCAAATCATGGGACTGCGTCTATCAGCATCCCCTCATAGAGATGTATTTCTAGGGGAGAATTTCAACATACCCATGTAGAGGGTTTGGCGGAACTAAGCCAAACAGCCAAACAGCCAAACAGCTAAATTAAAAAAAAAATTGTTAGTTGTCAAAAACTGAATGCCAAGTCTACAGAGCACTACACTGTATCACTGAGAAAGAAAAACAAACAAACGAAAACACTGTTAGCTATAATATATGTGTTAATTAGAAAAAAAATGAATAATGGTAGCCTTAACGTTCTAGTGTTAATGCAAGTGCCTCGAACAGTGGTGTATATACTGCGAGACTAACATGCCTCGGCAGATGCCTTGCTAGCCTCATGTCCTGGGGGCCCAAGAGCGGGCCGACTGGCCACCTTTCGGCACTGCCTGAGGCAGGTGGCAGCTTGTATTGTGGTCATGCCGCGAGGGAGTGCTGTAGTCTGAGCTTGCGCACCACTTAGTGATGCCAGGAGCCGGAATATGATGTCAGTCCAGCTCCCAGCATCAATAAGCGGCGTGCGAGTATCAGAGCTCCTTTGCTGCCTACTCTGCACATCCACCCCCAGGCCTGCCTGCCTGCACGCTCACCTGCCTAGCATTACAGGCAGCCCCAGTGTGCCCCAGGTAAGGAATCCACTCCAGCTCTCCCAGGGAGGCTGGGTGGATTCAAATAAAAAACGGTGAGTGTGTATGTCATTGTATGTCAGTGTTTCTGAGAGTGTATGCATGTCAGTGAGTCTGTCAGTGAAAGTGTGTATTGGGTAAACAGTGTGTGTGCCAATAACTGTATCTTTCAGTGAGTGTCATGTCAGTCAAAGTGAGTGCGGCCTTGACAGGAAGGGGGTGCCCGAGTTTTATCATGACTAGGGCAGCACAAATTCAAAATACACCACTGGCCTTGAAGGGATCCTGGCAGTGAAGAAGAAAGTCACAAATGTTTTTGTCCTTTCTAGAGACTACAACAACCTGCATCTACATTACTTCAACCAATGACAAAGCCATTGCAATAGATCACTATGAAAACTGCAACATTTTCGCTGGAACTTATGTTTTATTGAGGAAAATAGCCTTTTTCTGCATAATCTCTATCATTGCAAAATGTTTTGTTTTTTTTTGCCACAGAGGAAGTGACCTTTTGCGGTTTTGAAAACTCACAAACAAACACTGTATATATCTTTTTATGATGTTTTAGCAAATTCAGTCTTCGATATTTTAGAAATGTCACATTTGCACAGTTTTCTTAATAACAGATTTGCAGTTTCAATGTATAAAAGCAATAGCTGTGCTTTGAAATCAGCTGTTTATATTCAATGCAAGACGTGCCAGCAAATAAATATTTCCAATGGGTAAAAAATTGCATATTGCGTCTGTGTATAGCGTAACTCGCAGCATTTTTTTATTTGTGGTTTGAAGCAGGAGAATACGAAACGCGTCGTAAACTGCTTTTGAACAATGACCTTATAATGGAAGGGATTAACACGCAGATTTGTCTTTACGAAAAGTTGATGTTGCAGACTATCAATATTCTCTATTATGTATTAAACATTGCAGATCGTTTCAAAGGACTTTAGTAAATATTATATATTGTTTTTGGAAGACTTGGATGCTGAAGCTGGTCCCAGCCTCAATGTCATAAACACTACAGCAAATGAAAGAGAAATGAAGGTATAGCTTGAGACTGCATATTGTAAGAGAACCTTCCGTATAGGGATCTCATGGGAATTTTTGAAGTAAATTAAAGTGATTGATACTAATGTAAAAGTCACAGAATTTACCCAGTTGTACAGGGGGATATTTCCATAGGAATTTCCATCAATCATGGAGTGAGTGTTAGTTTTAGTCATCTATAACATGCATAATTTACGGCAAGGATTTCAAGGAGCTGGCGAATAAACTCATTTTCTTTGACAGTCCGAGTCTTTCCCCTCACAGCAATTCTTGAAAAATTTACTACACTAAGGAATGTGGTTAAAAGCTTTTCCATTCATTGAGAGGTAATAATTCTATATCCATGCAATGTATTCATCAATATAATACCTGTGCGGAACAATGTGAGACAGTGGAACACAGTGGAAAAGAAGCTTATTTGTACGACGCATACCATTTGGGAATACGTTGTATGAATGGGAAGTATACTCTTTTCCAAATGGCAAAAGCAGAATTAATTTGCATTTCTTATAGAAAACATCATTTCAGTTAAAAGCTTGGGCGTGTCTGATAGATTTATTTTTTTTCATGATTCTCTTTTAAGTGTATAAACATGCTTCTAAGCTATCAGGGCTTATTTCTATAGTTGTCGGTAAAAAGTATCCATTAAAAAGACAATATAGTCACCAGAACCGCTACAGCTTCATATAATGGTTCTTGGGCATATAGTCTGTCCCTGCGGGCTGAGCATTGCAAACACTGTCTTTTTGAAGAAACGGGGGTGTTTACATTGTTGCCTAAATCCACTTCTTGTGGCTGTCACTCTGACAGTGACTAGAGGGACTTTCTTGACGAGGTCCTGCAATCTTCTCAGGAACTAGTTCCTGCATGGAGACGATGAATGATACACATGAGGATTTAATGCATCTCTATGAGGATGATGATTTGCACAATTTGTCACGTACGTGTAAAATTCTTTAATATAAGGAAGCATTGAATTGGCTGAGATCATCAATATTGATGATCTCAGCTGGGGAAGCCAAGTGAATGGGGAAGCCAAGTGAATGAAGCCAAGAGAAACTGCTATGTTTACATTGCAGAGTTAAGCCAGCCTCTAGTGGCTGTCTTCCGGACGCTTGCCGCGCATGCGCATTCCACTCCACTGACGTCGGCAGAGGGAGCTGACGTCGGCGGGGAAGGAGAGGTCACCAGCGCCGAGGGAGTCTGGCACTGGATTCAGGTAAGCTGCTGAAGGGGTTTTAACCCCTTCAGCCCAGCAGGAGGGGGACCCTGAGGGTGGGGGCACCCTCAGGGCACTATAGTGTCAGGAAAACCACTACGTTTTCCTGACACTATAGTGATCCTTTAAGAATCACTGATACTAGCAGCTTGTAGATGTTAACAGATAGACACCACCACCACCACGTTTTCACTGTCTGCATGCTAATCCACCTCCACTGCCACCCACTAACTGTTAGTGTTTACCATTTAGCAAATTGGACAGAAATTCACTTTCAGGTACTCGCCATATTGTAGAAATGTACAGAGTAAAAGTCTTTTCTCCTATAGGATGGATTAGGAGTTTGCAAAAGCTAGCTTTATGAAAATGGTAGGTGAATTGCATTACAAAACTGAAGTGAAAATGAAACACATTTTGAAGCCCATATCAGTTGAAAGTTGAAAAGTGTATATAATGGTATTAAAACACTTGTCTTATTTTAAAAGTGTCTTTGTTCTTTGAGTTATCATACCTAATTAACCAAGTATCTGTCAGTGCTGTAGCCAGGACCAGCAAACTATTTGAAGAAGCAGACACTTATAAGGACAGTACACGGCCAGGTAAGTCAAAGGTGACTTCATGATAAAAGAACAAATTCATCTCAGTGACTAGTCTGCAAATATAGCAAATATAGCAATTAACCACCCATGAAATAAAAGCTCAAGGAGGTGTCACTAGAATCACAGATGTTTCAATATCAATTCTATGAGTTGCAAAATCATTGGACAGTACTGTGTGTAGAATATTCTAGTTTTTGGGAATTTTTCCTTACGCACATTTCAGACTTAGGCATGGTTGATATTGAGTGACATGAACAGATGACAATACGTATTGCAGGCTCTTTTCTATTTCTGAGTGTCCACGTGTATTTGTATTTTATTTTTTACATTAACACTAGCAATACTTAGCTAATTAACTTTCATGCAAACTCTAACAAATGTTATATCTTGTACCAAACTGAGACACGTTAAGCCTAATTAGTCAAGTAACTTCTGCCTACGTCAAGTCGTTACCGCTACAGACCCCGACATTTCACTGATACCCTTCTATAAATTATTATTATATGTGTTCCAGCAATGTGTTCCATTGGCATTGTATGTTCTCCTTCAAATTATTGATGAGCAATTTAAAAAAATTATGAACAAGTTAAAAAATATTGATGGATTTCTGTCGAAATGTTTGTTGGAAAAATTTAACAATTTAGAGCCGATTTCTCAATTCCTTCTAATTTCCTTTAAATATACTAAAGATTGATCCAAGAATTGGAGAAAAAGATTCAACCCTGTGGTAGCTCATGCTAGGAATCCTACTGTATCCTATAGGTGTCAATTCAAAATACTAACCCTTACCTATACAGCTCTAACCAACTATAGCCCTCTTACATTTCTTCATTAATTCATAGATATGCCCCTTCTCGATCTCTCTGCTCTTCCGGTGACCTTCTCCTGTCCACTGCTCGCTCCATTACTGCTAACCCGTGCTTGCAGGACTTCTTGCATGTGGCTCCCTTCCTTTAGAACAGCCTACCTCCCCCATCAGACTCTCCCCTAGTCTTCAATTGTTTAAAAAGTCCCTCAAAACACATCTGTTCAGAAATGCTTGTGGACTCCCATAGTAACTTATCTTTACTTACCAATATCTGTCTCTTGCTCTCACAAAGATCCACACTCCACTCTTTCCTCCAGCTCTGATACTTTTCCACCTTGTTTGGTGGCTGTCACTCGTACTGCCCTGTTGCGTTTTTGTACCCCACATCCTTTAGACTGTAAGCTCATTTGAGCAGGGCCCTCATCTACCTATTGTTCCTGTGTCACTGTGTAATTGTCTAATTTATTATAAATTTCTCCCTCTTTCCTAATATTGTAAAATGCTACCGAATTATTTGAAAAAGACCTCTTGGTGGGTCGAAACGTTGCTGTCTGTTTTGTTTCAATAAATCTGCCTGCGGCTTTCACACTTCGAGTGCCTGGGAATCTTTCTTGCTGTTGGGATTGCTGGTCCTGTTTCAGAGCACCTGCGGCCACTGGGAATGAGTGGGGTTCCTGCGATCGATCTAGCAAAATTAGTTGGTGATATATAAATACAAATAGATCACAAAAATATTGTTTTCATCTTGACTTTGAATAAAAAAAAAAGTCCGGACCCTTTTGTTTCTGACCTTGGTGAAGCATTTATCTACTCTGAAGTCACATTCTCGCCTTAAGTCTTGACTTATGAGATACAGAGAAAGACTGCAAGTCATGCTGGTAACGTTGGACTCCAGGGATCTACAACATACGGATAAACTATAACTAAGCCTAGAAATGCAAAGTCCTTCAATATAAATGCCATGTAAGTATTGTTCGTATTATGGTCCTAAAAATATAATGCACAGAGTGAATAGAATAAAACAATTTATTATACTTATTAAAAAGGACTAATGGATATACGCATAGCATTTCACTCAGCTGTTACAGTATCAGGTACACAGTCCCAAATCACCATGAAATACAAGTCTGATCCTATTTGCTTCAATGTGTCAGCTCTGGCATGGAGGACACAAAGAAAGTCTCAGACGGGATTTTAGGATTAAATCCCAGAGAAAAGTGTGCAGAGTCTGCAGACTCTTCCTTCCAACTGGGAGATACCTCGTAATTAGTTTCGTAAAAATGAATAAAGACAATTAGTGTCATTTTCTCAGTATAAAATAATACTAACCCTGTGTAACTGGGCTACAGCTCATCTCTTTTCTAACTCAAGCAATGCATCTCTAAAGCTTTAATCAGAAGTTTGCGTTTGAGACTCAAAAGGACCCTATAAATGCCATACATTTGTACATTCCATATGAAAGGCTAAGATAATTGTGAATGCTGCTAAATACTCCAGCTCAGACAGCAGCTGCTCTATATAAAATTCTTCAAAGAACATGAAGCCGCAACAATGGAAAGTTTAAAGAATTTCCCCATAGCTTAAAAAAAAAAAAAAGTTAATTTAATGGTTCTCCTACCCACGTGCAAGAGGACAGCATGCAGTACATTGCTGCTCACATTCAGCAAGATTGTCCCTTTAATCATAATCTAACAGAAGTTCCATTGGTCTACAGAATGAATGCATAACTGACAGAATATTTAGTTTTATAGAATTTAAATAGCTGACAGTTTTGTAACGAGTTTGTGCGCAAAAATCTAATTATTTCTATATTTGTGATATTTGCCCAGGATTGGTAGATTATATCTAAGTCTTCAGTTCACAGATGCAGTCGTCTGAGTGGTCGGGTCAACACCTGCTTTCTGTCACTGATACCCACTCAATGCCACGCTCTGTCACTCATTGACACTTAACTACTGATTTTCTCAACTTTCCAGCCCTACTAAGTCCATTTAGTGTTGTTAAAGGACCACTATAGGCACCCAGACCACTTCAGCTTAATGAAGTGGTCTGGGTGCCTGGTCCAGCTAGGGTTAACCCTTTTTTTCTATAAACATAGCAGTTTCACAGAAACTGCTATGTTTATAAATGGGTTAATGCAGCCTCTAGTGGCTGTCTCATTGACAGCCGCTAGAGGCACTTCTGCACTTTTCACTGTGAGAAGACGTCAGCGTCCATAGGAAAGCATTGTGAATGCTTTCCTATGGACTGGCTGAATGCGCGCATGGCTCCTGCCGCGCATGCGCATTCAGCCGAAGAGGAGGAGAGGAGGCGGAGAGGAGGAGGAGAGCTCCCCGCCCGGCGCTGGAGAAAGAGGTAAGTTTAACCCCTTCCTCACCCCAGAGCCCAGCGGGAGGGGGTCCGTGAGGGTGGGGGCACACTCAGGGCACTATAGTGCCAGGAAAACGAGTATGTTTTCCTGGCACTATAGTGGTCCTTTAACATCTGCTTGTACTGGTTCTGGTTGCTATTATACTTTGAGGGTTGGGGCACAATTCGAAGAACATAATCATTATTTTTGATATACAGGAGTTCCAAAATATAAGTTCAAAAGAATACGTAATTTTAGAAATAAATAAAAAATAAACATAGTTCTAAATATTATAGCGCACTTAAGACTGTAACGATAATGTGCAAAATAACCAATCTCAAATAATAAAATATAAAATGTGGCCCATTTCTGCAGTATTTCCTAGACTTCACATAAACTGCAAGTTTGCATTGCCCAAGCAAGGACATGATCATTCAGTCAAGATGGTCCAATTCTTTATGTAGAACTTTTTAAAGTGCTAGCTCATAATATTGTAAAGCATTACGGAATCTGTTGCCACTATATAAATGACAATTATAATAATAATAATAATACTAATATACTCTCACAGCAGGGCTTTATCAGATGTTGCAGTTCAGTTATAAAACTACAACAGTAGAAATGCTCTGCTGTGCTTCCTGAAGTTACGACACTTGTCTTATGGGAGTGGGAGGTACTGCAGGTTAGAAGGGACAGATAGCGAGGTATATGGACAAATAATAAACAGACAGATCATATTTTAGAATGGAGGAGGTGTGAAATTAGAGGTAGGGCTAAAACTCACAATGCTATAAACATATACAAAATTGCACATGCAATAAGTACAGGAAATTCTTTAGGTTAAAAGCTATACAATGCATAAATAATGTGTTAGTTCCTGGACTATCCCTTTAATAATCAAAAATAGTGTTCAATAAAGGTTTACTAATAAAACGGGTGTTAATGATACTCTCCTGTGTCAGAAGGCTTTTCTGTTTCCCTACAAAAATCCTAAAACTTTTAACTCTCTTGGATAAATGTAAGTGTTTGAATAAAATAATGTTTATCTGAAAAGAAGAGTTTTTGCAGTTATTTTACTTCGTCTGCCATTGTGTGACCCCTACAGTTACTTTCATGAATCCCTCTTATTAGACAAATGAAATACATGGTTCTCCTCTACTAAACCACAAGTCCAGACAGCCCCAACTTCTCCACTTGGATTATGTTCAATGTAAAATAATGAACAATTTCAAAGCTTGGGAATTTTTCATCCTCTTGTATATGGTCACATTTATATTTGTAGATTTCTAGTGGTCTATGAAGAATATAGAAAATATTCCCTGAATCACATATATAACTCACAAAAAAACTGGAATATACGAACAGCACAAATGAACTACAACTTGATCAGATCTATATACTTGTTCTTCAAACTTTGCTCTGGTTATAGTTTTACAACCAACCAATATTTAGCAGCTAAACAGCTGGTCCATTATTTTGTTGTGACAATCATGTCATATCCAACATCTGTATTACTGTGGTAATAGTTTAGTAGAAAATTAATTGTGTTTGTTAAAATGAAACACAATGGACTTTTGTCACAGCTGTGGCAAGTTTAGTCTAGAAACAATCCACTCTAGTTGGCATCACTAAATTCAATTTAGTGGCCATGGCTAGTACTGACACGGCCCAAAAACAATAGTAATATTATGTATGTATATTTGGAATATTCTGATTGGCCTGTTTTCAAGCCAGTTTTGGTTCATCCAAATCAGTTTTTCCATCTCGAAATTCTGCTAAACTAAACAGATATATGGCCAAACTTCAGCATCCCAAAAAATGTTCTATTTTCAGGAAAAATGGCCAACTGCAACATATATTATTCTTCGTACACAAGTCTACTGTCTATGAAGGCTTGCCCCGTGGACACGGAGACATTGGGAGAGTATTCTACTATGTGGGCTTGTTGTTTCTCCTTCTGTGTATACAATAGAAACTACAAAATGATCCTCCACATGCCTAAAAAAAACATTTACAATGTTTTTGTAAAATAAACAGTTCTCTTCAAATTGGTAAACTGTTGATTTTTCTGTTGACATGCTATTCTATATTTTTGAATTCTTTTGTTACATCTTGATAATTTCCTAAATTTACACAACATTCAATCAAACATACTTGTAACGGACCGTTTCACTTACAAGAGGATAAAACCCAGTTTAGGCGATAATCCCCTTTAGATAGACCAGCAGCTACTGCAAACACCATTCTCCCGACTGGAGACACACGAACACTGGATCCGAGAAACCTTTTAAATTCTCCCAAGCATATGAATGCTGTAGACCATTGAATAGGAACCATACGAATAGGCTTGTACTCCTAGCAGTCAACTGGAACAGCATGCAATAAATCCTTCCCCCCAATAATGAGACGACCCATCACTTTGAGGGTAAAACAGGAACTCTGGACTGGCTCATTCAGCCTGGCTTTTATTTCCAACTCACACATACAGGCCACACCCAGGGGGAGGCATAAAAGAACCAATGACATAGATGTTACCTCCCACACATCCCCTCCCCTTAGTGTGACACATAATCCCATTATGCATACAGTGTAAAACATACTTTTACACAACTTTCATAACTTTAAAACCATACATCACATTCACATAAAAATACATATCCACAATCAATCCATTCAGGGGAACAACATATTAAAAAATGGCATGAATCCGACCAGGGGTTCAAAAGTTACTAAAAGTATATTTTGTCCCTCCTGTCTGGCAGAAAAACATCCCCACAATGCACCCTGGTTTCCTCCCTTCTGCCCTGGAGTTAATTGGAGAAGTAATCCAATTATCCAGGACTAGAGGCAGACTCCATTAACCACATGGTTGCAAAACGACATAAAACACTTTAAAATACATAAAGTCACATTTATACATAACACACAGACATTTCACCTATCCCCAGATAGCTGGGATCTGCGCGCACAAAACTACCGAATAGCGCGCAGATCCTACTCACACAGTACAATTGCCATGGAGCTAAAGTCTTTCCCATAGTCTTTCATTATATGAATAGGCTCCATGGTATGGCTATCTGGGGTATCACATTCCCATAAAGTCTGGTCCATAGTCCAAAGGCAAGAGGCGGGCAATCAGCCCCCTCCAAGGACACGTGGCGAGGTCGCTTTCGCCACAATACTGTTTCAACTATGTCGTTAAATCGCTCATCGTGAGTTTAATCATACCAACGTGTAAATCTCTATACAATCATGTAATATGATTACAGCCGCAAAACTACCTACAGCTTTCACATCAACTGGACTAAAATGTACACTCTGTCCTCTTTGACAAAAATACTTTTCTCCCCGTAGAAAAGGATGCCATCGTTGAGAGTTTCAGCAAGTCAATCTTTTTTTGAAGACAGTAAAAATCATAGTTCCTGTTTATTCAGCCGTATGCACAGAACCATTCTGATAAAACAATAGGGAATATTAGACTTCCACTTATCTTGTCAAGTTACCTTGTCGGCTCTGAAGTCAGAGATCAAATTGAATACTTTGGTTACACAAAATTCTTCTTCTCAATGGTTGAGAAATAGCTGCTCAGTTATCCGGGCTTTCAATTTCAAGCTTTGATTGGCCAGTAGATTTTTTTTTCGGACGCATTTAAAAAATAAACAAGTACAAAAAAAAAAATGTGTAAGCGTTTTCACCTGCATAAATTGGTTTCCCACCAAGTTAATCTTTAAAAAACCTTCTTGGAATCCCGTGTTTCAATTTATGTTATTACGGAGATAGTACATGCTGTAACATTACACCTTTATTTATATTTATTTGTTTCACAAGAACACTACTGAATCCCCAAAATAATACTTTTCATACCCCAAGTACAGTTTTTATGTTTTTACAATTTACTAAAACCTTTCCTTTTGTAGAGCTGAAAGTTAAGAAAGCATTATGTCAATAATTAGTCTATCTGCTGTACATTACCTGCTGTTTTTAAGTGATTGAAACATGTTTTGTATTACGTTATTCCCCATAATGATTGATGAAGCATTCAATTACTCCCTGTAATGAATGGGGAATATTGCACAGATCACGTCTCTGAAATTTAGAGATCCTATACTCCTGTCAAACCTTAACATTAATATCCAGGTCTGCTCTACGATTAGGGAATGTTGCCCTCGCCAGATGCATCTGCCTCTTTTAATTCAGTTTGTTTCTAAGCTGAGCTAAAGGACAACATCTAACGTTTAGCTTGCTGGAATGCTTTATATGTGAAGAATGTCATTTTACAAAAAGTATAGATTTCAATAGAAATTGTCACTTTTATAAAGGCACCTGGTTACACTCCCTCCCCGTGGCTGTCAGACAATCGGTCTTGTTACTTCCTGGTTTGGTTAGTTCAATGGTGGTAAACTCAAGAGGCCTCGTAAATATTTCTCATTGAGAAAGTCTGTGATTGGACAACCACAGAAAGTCTGGGCAGGATCAGAAGGGGAGGCCCTTATGTATCTTCAATAAAAATTGATAATTAAGAGCATGCATGTTTTCATTTGGGTATATATAGTGAAGAGTAGTTTTTTGTAATTTATTATTTTTTTCATTTGGACAGTGTTCCTTTAACTGTGGTAATTACAATAGTTGAATAGGGAATGCAGCTCCCACTAATCTTGGGCTTTGCAGGGTTTTCTGGAGAAATCTTAATAATCCATAAGACTGACAATGGCATTTTTTCCACTAATACATAAATAACTGACTTTGTATGGTATAGGTATTAATAGTTAGGGCAGTGCAAGGTGAATGCTTAGTATTAGTGTAGTATAGGTGTAGAAGTTTAGTGAGAGTGTATTGTGTTAGGGTTCATTACAGGACATATTTGCAAGGTAAAGTCACCAGTCATGCAGAATGGAATTCTAAAATTTGATCAATCCGTTAAACATAGTGATATATATCTATGTATGTATGTGTAAATCCTTACTTGCATACACATGCGAGCTGCTTTAAGGGCCTGATGGTATTCACCCAAGTGTGCTTAGGGAGCTTAGTGTAGAAATATCCATACCATTGTTTTACAATTTTCAGGATGCTTTTCTTTCAGGAATTGTGCCCGAGGACTGGAGAAAAGCAAATGTGATGCCTACATTTAAAAAGGGTTTAAATGATCAGCCGTTAAACTAAAGAACAGTGAGCTTAAAATCTGTGGTTGGGAAATTATTTATGTGAGCGAGCATGGGGGTATAATTAGCCTTGGACCCGCAGCGGCCGGTGTCCATTAACACGCCGCAAGTGTCATTCATGCAGATACACTGCTGCTGACTGCAAGGTGAGGATGAATATGTTACAAGAAATACATTGGAATAAACCTGAGAAGTGGCGATTAGTGTAAGTTCACTGACTGGGATGTAGAAGACCCAGGTTCAGTTCCAGCCAGGCCCTGAAGAGTGATGTCCATGCTTGGCACGGTGCAAATCATGACAATCCCTAACACTATGATAAGTACACATGTTAGACTTCATGAAAACATTATATAGTGTCCTCCTCCCTTTACTTCAAACCTTCTCAATGTTCATCTTTGCCTCATTCTTCACTTCTCTACTTTTTCATCTCATGAAGAGGAGCCTGATCACCAGCCTCAAAACGTGGGTCCCACTTGTCTGCATCTAATATCAATGGTGGCTGCACTCATGGTGCAGTATTGGTTATAAAAAATGGCAATATATATAAAAGCTAATAAAATAAATAAAATATAGTTGCTACCGAGAACACATGTGAGGTCTATAAGGTAACGCTAGAATAGAAATGATCTGCATAGTTTGAATCGAATCTGCAATTTATCAAAAACATGAACAAAAATGCAAATGTTTTAAGCAATATGACAATATTTTGATGGGTGTGTATATTATCTCTCTTTCTTCTTTTTTTTTTTTGCTCTTTTTCCATCCCCCAAACATCCTACCCCTTAACTACTTATATCCATAAAACATGAGAGCACACCCCCACCCCCATATCCTATTATCCTTCCCATCATCTTCACGTTTAACTTGGTTTAGGTCACAATGTATCACACCAACTGTAATTGCTATAATTTATGTCTCAGTATGTATATGCCATATCCTTTGTAAACCTCAATAAAAAATGTAAAACATTAAGAAAAAAAAATTGAAAGAAAATTCCTATACTGAAAAATGGGATAGAATTCCATTCTGCTCTACTGTGTGATGGAGAGGCATAGACAATAATAGAAAAAGAGATCATTTTAAAATCTCTTTCTAATTAAAACTAATTACTGTGTATTTAATCTAGTACAGCCCTGCTATCGATACATTGTGTCAGAGGACCCCTCGGGAGTGACTCTAATGGTACACAGCGCTTACAAACATGTGCAAAAGCTTTATTTTGTGCAATAAAGGATGCCTTGTAATACAGTGTATTGATTTTTCAGACGCTAATGCTTCCATCTTTCGCGATGGTAATGAAAATTAATTGGGAGGAATAGCAAAGTCCTGTCTCATGTAGGCTCATACAAACAGCAGTTTGTATGTTCTAGAAAAGAAGCTGTGACTATCTCTACTTGTAAATCATATAAATTCAACAGCAATGGCAGCGTCCTCCTCTGCACATGTCTGAGTGGTCGTTTATCCCCGCACAACTGTTCTCTTCTATGGTTTGGTAAATCAATTTTAATGGGGCAAATTCCCTGCATGTTAAAGGTTAAAGTGAGATAATGTGTGCTGATTAACATGCATACTGGGACTTGTTCACAATAATAAACAAACACACATTTTATCCTCTCCTGCAGTTTGCGTTCAGGTAACAGTCTCATACATACATTGATACACATATATGTTTATTGGCATATAGCATGCTTGTATTAGAGGCAGTGTGGCCACTTGTAGCCCTCTTGTACTTCCCGAAATGCTTTTAAAATGCTTCCAGTTCATTTATTGTGTGATTAAATTTGAAATTCTCTTAGCATTCACTTTGAATTCTCACCTTAGCAAATAGCCAAGTGAGTGTGAATGTACATCAGATATAACAGAGCCGTCCAACTCCATCCTCGCTCCAGATTTCCTCTCTATGCTAAAGTCAATTGTGGAAGTGCCCACTCTACTGGGTTTCTTCTTGTGCTACAGATAATCAACTAACCCTCAGATATATCTGCATTCTCTCTTGATATCTGTAACAATTCTAGAACAGAATACAGACATGTGGAAGAATGTCAAGTGCTTGTTTGAAAACATTGTCAAAATCAGAGGAAGCTTGAAGTAAATGAATACATTTAAACATTTTCACATCTAAATGGAAATATCAATTAATCGACTACCTTTGTTTAGGAAATTTTGCTAGCTCCAGGTGAGTAACATATTTCTCACCGTCTTGCACAATTTGGTCATTGAGAAGGATTAGCATCGCTCAGGCTTAATTTGATTTAACTTGCAGCATATATTTGATGTTATGACAGAGATACTTTATTAAGTGCCTGATCCATCTTGTTTTTGTCTTTTTCCTTCTGCCCGAGGAGGTACAATTGTTCTCCATCCTGGTTTATGCCTCTTTCCATGGTAATAAAATGTGGTTCGAATTGCAAATGCAATATGTCACTGGAAACATGTTTTATTAATGGCAATCATTCCTCTGTTTACTGTGATCAATTTGAAAAATGAGCGTCTCATTTTCTCAGAAGCGTTAGAGCCATATATTATGTGGTTTCATAAAACTCGCTATTATCCAACAAATCAACATACTTTCATGTAATGAAAAAGAACATGCAGGGTAGGCTTGACTAATAGAGCAGAGCCTAAAAGTTATCTTAGCGTCTGTGCTTCAAGTTCATCTTTCTTATTTTATAAAAAGCAAACTGTTAGGGGATCTGTGGGAAGATGTGCAGCCCTGTACTTTGGACTTTATATGGATCACGTCAGGAATTTCACGACATGACGGCGAAAGGTCACAGAAATACTATGTGTGTATGTTTGTCGAAATCATTATATGGATTATACCACGTCTAGCTGCATTTTCTGCTTTTGTGCAGAATTTAACCTTTTCTTTAGTTTGTTTGGTTTGTTGTTTTTTTCACATTTTATATTTCCTTGTGAAGATTACCTAAGCTGACAATATTTAATATCTATGATGACAAAACATCTGTTTCTTGCAAGCATCTGAAAAAGAAAGAAAGAAAATAAATCTTAATTTGGCAATCGTTTGCAGAAATAGTGCAGGTTAGACGTAATTATACATTACACACAATTCATTGCCTCGTACTGTGTCCAAAAGGTTTCATTCAATTTGACCAAAGAAACAAACATTACATGTATAACATGATGTCACAATATTTGCGTAGGTCGATCCCATTTAACAGGCAAAACTAGAGCAGACATAGTACTTAAAACTATTTGAGAATGGTAAGAAGAAATATTTTTGTTACTTTGATGATTGCTGTACATATTGCAATTTTCTTCATAATTGCTTTGGTTTGACCATGGTAAATATTGTCTATAATAGCCTGGAAGATCATTTGATATATGAAATACACTGCTCGGCCACAACATTAAAAACACCTGCCTAATATCATGTAGGTCTCCCTTGTGCTGATGCATTCAGGCATGGACTCCACAAGGCCTCTGAACGTGTCCTGTGTTATCTGGCAGCAAGACATTAGCAGCAGATCCTTTAAGTCCTGGAAGTTGCGGGGTGGGCAATCCTCCTTGGATCAGATATGTTGTTCCAGCACATCCCACAGAAGCTCAATTGAATTGAGGGGGAATTTGGAAGCCACAGCAACACCATGAACTCTTCGTCATTTTCCTGAAACCGCCCCTGAACAATTTTTGCAGTGTGGCAGGGTGCATTATCCTGCTGAAAGAGGCCACTGCTATCAGGGAACACCATTGCCATAAAGTGTTGTGCATGGTCTTCAACTATCTCTAGATAGGTGGTACGTGTCAAAGTAACATCCACACGAATGCCAGGACTTAAGGCTTCTAAGCAAAAAAACTGCCCAGAGCATAATACTGCCAGCCTGCCTTCACATAGTGCATCCTGTTGCTATCGCATCCCCAGGTAAACAGCCCAATGCACCCAGTCCTTCACCTGATCTAAAAGAAAACGTGGTTCATCAGACCAGGTGACAGGTGCCATTGTAACAATATCATCATTTTTTTTTACCTGTCAGAGGTTTTAATGTTGTGGCTGATCAGTGAATGTGGATTTTAAACTTGGAGATTTGATTTAGTATGAATTGCAATTCAGACAAATATGGACCAATCTAATGTTTGGCCAAATTCTTATATTCTGAATCAAAATGTACCTGAATTATGGACTAAGTGAAGCCCCCTAAGCCGAACAATTTGAAGGGAGGCCAAAGTTCTGCCTGTGGTTCCAAAAATAGAGATGGTAAAAATGTTGATTGGTGGCTAGGGGGCAGTTACTAAATGTTTACTTTATTCACAGATCAAATCAGAAGTGAGCAATTACAAAAAACAAAAAAACAAGAGGAACAGCAAAATAAAGCTGTATTTAAATATTATATAATATAGAAAAATTGTTTATTTTTATTTTTTCATTTCCTTTATTTCAGGTTAACTACATAAATAATAATAGTAATCATGGCCTCACTTGACACACAATGTTCCAAATGAAAAATAAGAAGAGATATCTTTTTAAAATGCCTGCTTTGTTTATGATATAGGGCAGAGGAAGACTGGGTCAGATAAAACTGAATAGGCAAGATGAGTTGTGTGCATGTTTGTGGGTTCTCATGTGCCTATCTAAACTGTTTAGTCTTTTCTGTAAAATAGGGCTTTTACATATTACATTGAGGTGTGTTTATTACTTCAAAGAGTAGTGAGTTCTACCATTCTATTGCCAGCTCTGCTCCTCAATGATTACTATCCTTCCCTTGCCCAGAATATTAATTAGATACACTTACTTGACACAGGCTCCACCACTTGCAACTGTGAAACATTTCTTCCCATTAGGAAATGGAAAACGTGTGGACTCCCAATATTTCACTACTTTTCTCAAATATGTTGATTGTGCACCTGGGCAAAATCTATCAAAGTAAATCGAAAGCACTTCTTGAGAAAAGAGCTGAATATGGGGAAACATTCTACGGGTTTCTATGACTATTACGCCTGGTCCATTATTTAAATATTCTTCCCCCAATTAAACTAAAGATGCTTTCTTACTATACAATTTACATAATCATACCTAATATGGCAAGTACAACATGTCCCTGCAGGCATTTTCATGTAAACACTGCCTTTTCAGAGAAATGGCAGTGTTTATATTTCTGCCTGGGGACACCTCCAGTGGCAGTCACTCAGACGGCCACTAGAGGTACTTCCTGGGTCAGTGCTTCATAACATACAGAGCAGCCACTCTATGCATGGAGGCCCTGAACTTCCCCCATATAGAATCATTGCTTCAATGTATATCTATGAGTAGATGCTGGTTGCCCCAGAGTGGCATTTTGCCGTGTGTGTATTAGCCTCCCAATACTTTCCTATAGGCTGGGATTATCAAATTTGTTGATCTCAGCCAAGGGAGCAGAGCGTGGGTGGAGCCAATGTCGGCGGACCCACGTGGAGAAGGAAAAAAGGTGAGTTTAAGGGGGGGTTGAGGACCTAAATAGTGTTTTTAACACTGTAGGGTCAGGAATACACACTTGCATTCCAGACCCTATAATATTCCTTTAAAACCCATCTGTTATTGAATTTTTTTTTTATATATAAAATGTCAATGCTGGTGAACAAACATCAAAGATTTCAGCACAAATAGGAAATATTTGTACGGTATGTAACTTCTAAGAAACTGTAAATAAATACTTTTAATATATTCAGTATAAGACGGATTATATTAAAATGAAATATTCATTGAAAGATCATACAAAGGTTTCCAGTTTCCTCTCATACTAGAGGTTATCATAACTACACCAAAATAATGAAATATTCATAATACATTTTTAGAATTGAAGCTCCTTTTATCTGTTTAGTTTATCATTTTACGAGACTGTCTATATGCATCGTTTATTCCTTTAAACAATGCACAGATACATTTCAAATAATATCGGAATCAACCAAGCCTTGTTATGTCTACTTTATTTCCTAGAATTGAAATAACATACCTCTATCCCTCCTTTATTTTGATTTGATATTATAAAATCATCAGAATTATAAAGCAGATATATTGATATATTATTTCTTTTTGTGACCATTGGATGAGAATGCAGATTTGTGTGATTTCTGTTTATTTTTTAGGGGTTTTTTTGCACTGCAGATCAACGGATACATGTAGTCAGAACCCGCACGCCATGACTGAGAATGATCTTTTTTTTTCTGACATTTTCTGACATCACCGATCTAACGGAAAGCTATGTAGTGTTTTTCAGATATTAAAGGGATACTCTAAGCATCAAAACAACTTTAGTTTAATGAAGCAGTGTGGGTGTATAAATCATGCCCCCGCAAACCAGTGTGTTTACTTTAAAAGATTTTCTCTCCTTCTTAATTAATTGGACCTTAATCACACACAGGATGCTCCTGCAGGGTCTAGAAGGTTACTAACAGAGCAGGAAATAAGACTTTAGAAAATAAACAGACTGTGCAATAAAGGAAGTTTAAACATTCCATCTCTCTTTACAGGAAATGTGTAGGGAGACCGTGTAGGTCAAACACAGGGAGGTGTGACTAGGGCTGCGTAAACAAAGTAAATTAAAGTGACATGCATCACTTGACAATTATTTTATAAACCAGCAAGCAAACACTTTTATACAAACCAAAAAAAGGAAAAACATTGAAAGGTGTGTGAGCAATGTCTATAAACATACTACAAATGTGTTGCAGGTGTCAGGTTGTATTATAAGGTATGTTATTAGCACAGGGTGTTTCTTCAGCTTCCCCCCACCCCCTTTACACCACCATTTCAGTTTCAGACCAGTTAACTAATGAGAGAAACAAGACATCAGGAGACATCGGGAGAGAAAAAAATCAACACCAGTGCCTGCTCTCCCTGAATCACACTGATCGGACTCCCTCTCTTCTCCCCCTGCCAAAATGTTGCAAGGTGAAGGGATCTCAAGTTGCACATTTGGTAATCTGCCAGGCAAGCCCAAAGCACTTTTCCAGCATTCTTAGGGATAGAACACCGATTGGTGTCTCCCCTGGAGTGGATGTGGAAAGCATAAAAAAGAAGCTGTTTCATTCAGCCTGCAGGAAACTGTATAACTCAAAGATAAAACATTTGGATGAGGCATTTGTCTCAAAGTGATGCAGTCCCTTTTACTCCCTAATGGCAGAGCATGAAAGAGTTAGATTTCAGGCACTTGACCGATACACCAAAACCACTCCATTAAGCCAACGTTGTTGTTTTTCTTTACTTTTAACAGAAAATTGTCAGCAAATTGTGTAGTAAATTAATAAGTTAAAGAAGAATAAAATACCATGTATTTGTAGAGCTTGAATCCAACGATTTGGTAAAAGAAATAGTTATCTCACTGTATAGCATTCATTGCATTCATTTATACTTAATGCTTCCTGGGGGCAATTCAAAGTTGTGCATCACCCTGTGTTCACAACTCTGACCTGAGGTTTTTATTCTGCAGAGACTAATAACCCCCAGGAGGCGCATGGTATCACTGTCACATGACATCACTATTTCTGAATAATTGTGCTGTCAGCAAACTGTCAACACTGTTTGCCCAGGGGAACCAGACTGGAATGCGTGCAAAATATTAAATGCCATAATACATAAAAATATTTTTAAATGAATTATTGATATAAAAATTCTTATTGTGAGATCTCTTTCTGACCTTCCAAATTGTTTTGGACTTACGTTTATTTTATAGTTAAATTATAACGTTTATTTTATAGTTTTACATTTTATTTTTACGTTTATTTTATAGTTAAATGAATAAAACATTTTAACAAATATTATTAATACTAACCTTTGGGTTTTTCTGTGGATGACAGTTCATCAGATTGCTATACAAATATGTGGCCGAATGCATCGATAACAAAATATTGCAATTTTCTTTAACTAGACAATTCATTTTCAGGAGAGATGTCAAATAACCCTGGGGACAGCACAGAATAAACAATGATAATGTCCAGTGTTGACAGCAATAAAAATACACTTATCTTCTCAAATAGCCATTATTCTGCTTAAGATATATGTCAGAGTATCAAAAAACAGTATAGTGGTTCAGCATAGCAAATATTAACATGACCTAGAATGTATACTTCCAATCAATAGTCTGTAAGGTTCAAATGAATAAAGTGATAGTTTGGTAAGGTCCAGCCACTGGACATTGACTTTCCAATCAATCTTGAAGGAAAATTTGTGGTGAAAGGTTATTTTGTGTTGGTCCAAGTCAATTGCATGAAGCTGGCCAAACGTAATGCTATTCAACAATAAACAAGCATCGGAAAACGCATTCAGACATACACCAATGTGAAATATCTTGAACATTCTATAATGACCCTCTACGCTTGATTGGTAGTTCAGAAATGACAATGAACAGCCAAAATATCTGACTTGCCTTCTCTAAGGTAAGATTTTTTTTTAAAAAAAATTAAGATCTTTTGAACCCTCATTAATCTTTGAGACAAAACGACAATATTTCAATGTAGATGCTGAAAATTAGTTTTGTCCACAAATGATTTGATTCGTCCGAATCAAAAGCCTATTAATCAATACCCAAGCAAATCAATTTGCCAATTTAGTTCCTAGATTTAACTGATTAGTTCAGGTGTGAATAAAAAGGATTTATATTTGGACAAATTGATTTGTTTATGGATGACATCAATGCTTGCACATGTCTAGTATAAGTTTCTAAAAAAAAAAATCATACACTGGATCTTCTACTGAGCATAGGGGGCAATGAATGATCTCCTATTCCAACAATCCACGTGTGGAAGAAAGCGGGTTAATATTATTACACACCGGGGACTGTATGGATGTTGTTACCCCTATGTTAGCCTCTGTGAAATGAGTGACTCTTATTGCACGCTCTGCATTCTAGGGACTTTTCCTTGGTGTGCCAAGATGGAGGCCATCAGAGTGGCAGGACAGAATCCTGAATTTAGTACTGCACCACTGGAGGTATGACCAAAGTAGTATTATTCTATGTAGTTTGATGCTATATCCCATATAACATACTGGTGGTGTGGTTGTGTGAGATAATTTTTTTTCCATGGGTTTTCAGTCCTCAACTCACTACATAGTTACATAGTTACATAGCTGAAAAGAGACTTGTGTCCATCAAGTTCAGCCTTCCTCACATATGTTTTTTGCTGTTGATACAAAATAAGGCAAAAAAAAACCCAGTTTGAAGCACTTCCAATTTTGCAACAAGCTAGGAAAAAAATTCCTTCTTGACCCCAGAATGGCAGTCAGATTTATCCTTGGATCAAGCAGTTATTACCCTACATTGAAAGATTATATCCTTGAATATTCTGTTTTTGCAAGTATGCATCTAGTAGCTGTTTGAACATCTGTATGGACTCTGATAAAACCACTTCTTCAGGCAGAGAATTCCACATCCTGATTGTTCTTACAGTAAAAAAACTGTCTAAACGCATGACCTCGTGTCCTATGTAAAGTCCGGTTTGTGAATAGATTTCCACACATTGGTTGTATTGGCCCCGAATATATTTGTATATTGTTATCATATCCCCTCTCAGGCGACATTTTTCTAAACTAAATAGGTTTAAATTTGTTAACCTTTCTTCATAGCTGATATGTTCCATTCCTTTTATTAATTTTGTAGCCCGCCTCTGCACTTTTTCTAGTGCCATAATATCCTTCTTTAGAACAGGTGCCCAAAATTGCACAGCATATTCAATGTGTGGTCTTACCAGTGATTTATAAAGAGGCAAAATGATATTCTCGTCCCGAGAATAAATGCCCTTTTTCATGCATGACAATACCCTACTGGCCTTGGCCACTGCTGATTGACACTAAGTTGCTTATTAACTGCAGCACAAGCGTGGCACCCCAGATTCCCTAGAAACCCCCCCTAAGTCCTTCATTTCTTCTAAATGGTTTACAGTCTGCAGCAGACCTAGGTTTACTCATGAAATTTTAATTGTAATAAACTATAGAAATATATTTTATTCAAATAAACAAATATCTCATGGTGGTTAGCACAGCAATATTCCAGTGGAATAATTCATTTCAGCAAATTACATGATCACTTTATGTTAGTATAAATGTAATGTTGATTAGCAGCACCAGGCTAGGAGAAAACAATTATTGAAATAAATTACAATTTTCCTGTAAGCTTATTTTGATGAATAACTGTTATGGGTCACACTGAGCTGTAACATTTATATTTTATTGGTAGATTGTGCACAATGTCTCATTGGACATAACATCCATTCCAAAAGGTGAAAAAAAGCTTCAGAACAAAACAGCAATCACGATTTACTGAGTACCTTTAAATTGGGTAATGGTAACAACCCCTGGATGTTGGGCTTAGGTAACATCCACGGGACGTACCTTTATCCTTCTGAGGTAGATATAATGAGTACCTTTAAATCGGGAAATAGTAACAACCCCTGGATGTTGGGCTAAGGTAGCATCCCGAGGACGTACCTTCATCATTCCGAGGTAGATAAAATATGTACCAATAAATTTGGTAATAGTAACAACCCCTGGATGTTGGGCTAAGGTAACATCCACAGGACGTACCTTTATCCTTCTGAGGTAGATATAATGAGTACCTTTAAATCGGGAAATAGTAACAACCCCTGGATGTTGGGCTAAGGTAGCATCCCGAGGACGTACCTTCATCATTCCGAGGTAGATAAAATATGTACCAATAAATTTGGTAATAGTAACAACCCCTGGATGTTGGGCTAAGGTTACATCACCAGGATGTACCTTCATCCTTCCAAGGTAGATAAAATGAGTACTAATAAATTGGGTAATAGTAACAACCCCTGGATGTTGGGCTAAGATTATATCCCCAGGACGTACCTTCATCCTTCCGAGATAGATAAAATGAGTACCTCTAAATTGGATAATAGTAACAACCCCTGGATGTTGGGCTAAGATTATATCCCCAGGACGTACCTTCATCATTCCGAGGTAGATAAAATATGTACCAATAAATTGGGTAATAGTAACAACCCCTGGATGTTGGGCTAAGGTTACATCACCAGGATGTACATTCATCCTTCCAAGGTAGATAAAATGAGTTCCTTTAAATTGGGTAATAGTAACAACCCCTGCATGTTGGGCTAAGGTTACATCCCCAGGACGTACCTTCATCATTCCGAGGTAGATAAAATATGTACCAATAAATTGGGTAATAGTAACAACCCCTGGATGTTGGGCTAAGGTTACATCACCAGGATGTACATTCATCCTTCCAAGGTAGATAAAATGAGTTCCTTTAAATTGGGTAATAGTAACAACCCCTGCATGTTGGGCTAAGGTTACATCCCCAGGACGTACCTTCATCCTTCCAAGGTAGATAAAATGAGTACCAATACATTGGGTAATAGTAACAACCCCTGGATGTTGGGCAAAGGTAACATTCCCAGGATGTACTTGAAAACCAGACTAATCTGAATTTACCTTTCCTGGTTAAATACTTTGTAATTATTTGTTATTATTATTAAGTTCTGTTCACCAGAGCAACCGGTTAAGAATTAACCCACTCAACAACAACATGAATATTGGCAATGTATCGAAGTATAAATAGACCCAACATTAAAGTCTAGTTTAAACACAATAAAATGCTAGAAGAAAGTAACAAAATGAAGCTTCTAATATTGTCAATATTTTATATGCTCACACTTAGGGCTACATTAAAATTCAGATTTGCTAAATGATTGATAACGTTTACTAACCTTTGGGTGGTATTAAACGACAGTTACAACAGGGATCACAATCAAAGCATCGCTAATGTTTTTCTTTGACAGAATTTAAAAAGATCTTTGAGGTGTCAAAATTACAGTTTTTTTCAATTGTGTTGTTAAAGTGCACATTACTCGTGTTTTCATCCAACCAATAATGGTAAAAGTTATATTGACAGCATCAGAACAGCAGAATTGTCATCAAATCCAGATTATTAAGGGATCACCAGTCACCAGAAAGTGTTGACAAATATTGAATAGATGATTGTAATTTCTCTTATAACCTCTGCATACAATAATTCTATATTACGTGTAATCATTACATGTAATCATGACAGCTTCTTATTTCAAAGCCCATTTTACATGCATTGCAGAGTGATCATGTATAAACAAGCTCATTTCAAGCAAAATTGGCTCTAATAACTTGGAGAAGGTGAACACAGCTCTGTAAATGGGACACTTAAGATTATTGTAAATATAAAAATATATCAGATGCAAATCCTGCTTTAAACACCTTAATGCCTTTCTATATATTAACTTTAATGCATATTGGTTGCTCGTTTTATAAATGTATCATTTTTATCTTCTGCTTCATCACTTGGCAGCATTTAAAATACCAGTACTTTAAAAATATAATTTCCCTTACCTGAAAAAAAGGATAATTATAGTGCCCAGATCCAGGTAATGTGTTATAGCTCCATGTTCTAGAGCTCGATAGAAAGGGAAGACATATTTAATGCACAACATTAAAAAAAAAAGAGACTGAAGATAGGGAGTTAAATTGATATATTAGTAATATTCCGTTTAAGCGTTACAGAGCTACTTATTAACTTGATGTTAAGAATATACTCTAAAGTTACAACCAAATAATAATCTTAACAGTCCATAACAAGTGAAGAGCCTGAAATATGAGCCGGCTGGTTTATTAATAAAATACTCAATCCTTAAAGCATTCTCAAATTAAATGGTCTCTGCTTTTTTATTTTATGTTCATTATTATTATTTGGTTATAGATATAAAATACTATTTTAAGGATTAATGGAAATGTCAGGATCTAATAAGAACACCTTCTATATCAGTTGTGTACATTTCACTAAGTTGGCAACTGTTGGCAACAAAAGTGAGTACACCCCTAAGTTGAAATGCCCAAATTGCGCCCAAAGTGTCAATATTTTGTATGTCACCATTATTTTCCAGCACTGCCTTAACCCTCATGGGTATGGAGTGCACCAGAGCTTCACAGGTTGCCACTGGAGTCCTCTTCCACTCCTCCATGACAACATCACGGAGCTGGTGGATGTTATAGACCTTGCGCTCCCCCACCTTCCATTTGAGAATGTCCCACAGATGCTCAATAGGGTTTAGGTCTAGAGACATGCTTGGCCAGTTCATCACCTTTACCTTCAGCTTCTTTAGCAAAGCAGTGGCTGCCTTGGAGGTCGTTATCATGTACTGTCTTGCGGCCCGGTCTTCAAAGGGAGGGGATCATGACCTGCTTCAGTATGTCGCAGCACATATTGGCATTCATGGTTCCCTCAATGAACTGGAGCTCCCCAGTGCTGGCAGCACTCATGCCGGCCTAGACCATGACACTCCCACCCCCATGCTTGACTGTAGGCAAGACACACTTGTCTTTGTACTCCTCACCTGGCTGCCGCCACACACGCTTGATGCCATCTGAACCAAATAAGTTTATCTTGGTCTCAACAGACCACAAGCCATGGTTCCAGTAATCCATGTCCTTAGTCTGCTTGTCTTCAGCAAACTGTTTGCTGGCTTTCTTGTGCATCATCTTTAGAAGAGGCTTCCTTCTTTGACGACAGCCATGCAGACCAATTTAATGCAGTGTGCAGCGCATGAGCACTAACGGGCTGATCCCTCACCCCTTCAACCTCTGCAGCAATGCTGGCAGCACTCATACATCTATTTCCCAAAGACAACCTCTGGATATGACGCTGAACACGTGCACTCAACTTCTTTGGTCAACATGGCAAGGCCTGTTCTGAGTGGAACCTGTCCTGTGAAACCGCTGTATGGTCTTGCCCACCGTGCTGCAGCTCCGTTTCAGTGTCTTGGCAATCTTCTTATAGCCTGGGCCATCTTTATGTAGAGCAGTGGTAGTCAACCTTTTTCTAACTACCGCCCACTAATGCATCTTTTTGGTTGAAAAAAATTCCTTACCGCCCACCAGTTTTCGCGCAAGTGTGGAATATTTTTTTCGAAAGGAGGGTGTTTTAAAAAAATAATAAATGTACGTACATTTATCTTTTTATTTCCAATTAATGCATGTTTATAATGTTTTTAATTTTATAAAGTTTAATGAGAAAACAATAAAGTAAATTGAAATTACCTTTACTAGTGATTAATGAGATCCTTGAGGTTGATGCTGCAAGACTAAATATTTGATATCTGGTTTGATTTTCGTAAGGAACAAACGAAGGTCTCCTCTTTCGGTGATATCCAGACGACTTCTCTGTTTGCGCATAATATGATTTCTCATCTGTGCGTCAGCTCCCCTCTTCTCCCTCCTCAATTCCCCTCCCCACCTTTTTCCCCCCCTTTTTTTAACCTTCCTTATAGCAATGCCCAGTAGGAAGGCTGAGCTAGGTATCCCACTATAAAAGACTGGCACACATACATACATACATACATACATACAGACACACAAGACACACATACATACAGACAGACAGGCACACATACCGACACACACACACACACACACACACACACACGACACATACATACAGACAGGCACACATACATACAGACACACACACAAGACATACATACAAAGACACATACACACATACAGACAGACACAAGAAACATATACATACAAAGACAAGACACACATACATACACACATATATACAGACAGACCCACACACACGACACATACAAAGACACACATACATACAGACACATACAGACAGAAACACACAAGACGTACATACAAAGACACATACACACACAAGACATACATACAAAGACACACACACACAAGACATACATACAAAGACAAGACACACATATATACAGACACACACACACACACACAAGACACATACATAAGACACATATACAGACACACACAAGACATACATACAAAGACACATACACAAACAAACACACATTATATTTAAGTCACCCTCCTGTTTCCTACCTTTAAGGTACAGGAGGGTGACTTTCCCTGGGGTCTAGTGGTGGCTCAGGTGGATGGGAGTCAGAGTTACCACTCTGACTCCCTCCTGCTCCTTCCTCCCGCGCGGCTCTCAGTGTGCTGCGAGGAGTGACCGGGGAATCACTTCCTCTCAGCAGAGATGATGTCATCACAGGGGGCCGGGTCACGCTGTTAAAGCGCCCAGCACTGACCGCCCCCCTCACAATCCACATCCATTGAGTGGCCCTGACAGCATGGGCCACCCGATGGACCCCTCCATATGCAGCCCCGGCGGTTTGCCGCGTGGGCCGGGGCTGCAAGTGGTGATGGCGGTACCCAGTCGCAGGGATACCGCCGGCTTGCACCCGCCCGCCGGCTCACCCAATCTGTAAAAAAATTTGAAAATCCCTACCGCCCACCTGGAATCCTGAAACGCCCACTAGTGGGCGGTAGGGACCATGTTGACAACCCATGATGTAGAGCAACAATTCTTTTTTTTCAAATTCTCAGAGAGTTCTTTGCTATGAGGTGCCATGTTGAACTTCCAGTGACCAGTATGAGAGACTGTGAGAGTGATAACACCAAATTTAACACACCTGCTCTCCATTCAAACCTGAGACCTTGTAACACTAATAAGTCACATGACACCAGGGAGGGAAAATGGCTAATTGGGCCCAATTTGGACATTTTCACCTAGGGGTGTGCTCACTTTTGTTGCCAACATTTTGGACATTAATGGCTGTGTGTTGAGTTATTTTGAGGGGATACCACATTTACACTGTTATACAGGCTGTACACTTACTACTTTACATTGTAGCAGAGTGTAATTTCTTTCAGTGTTGTCACATGAAAAGATATAATAAAATATTTACAAAAATGTGAGTGGTGTACTCACTTTTGTGAGATACTGTATCTATATAGAAATGATTGATATGCTCACATAGTTACATAGTTACATAGTTAGATAGCTGAAAAGAGACTTGCGTCCATCAAGTTCAGCCTTCCTCACAATCACTAAGTGAGTATACTGGAAAATGAACTTAGATCATCAACACTATAATTCCAATGTATCACACAATTATATTAATCACAATACCTACTTATCAAATGAAATCACATTACTGTTAAGTGGGTGTATATTTGTGGCGTCTTTAACAACTTCAGAAACAGAGTTTGCTAAATCCCTTGTTATGATGACATTATTTTGGTCCATTGAAGATAATAGGTAAAATGTGTGCCTTATCAGCACTTCAAATGTGTTGTTGGAACATGTATAACTTATTGCTCATACATCAACAATACTGACACCTAAAAATGGCAAATGTTCTGCAAGTGAGAGATCTATTTAAACTCTTTTCATGACAGTCTTATCACATAATTAGATGTTCCTTTCCTGGGACTGATTCACTAGTTATTCTGTGGCTCTCCACAATGTAGCTAGAAAACCACCACCTCTCTGTATCTAACCAGAGATGTGTATATATTAGACTTGTGAATTAATTTTCTTCTGTATCACGATTCATCTGAATTGTGAGCGATCGGCAACTTGTCTGAAATTCTCGACTCTGAAACGGCAATGTGGGCAGATCATGGAACAAACTACATGAACAATGGACAAAACCATTTTGTTTCTTTATGATTTGGAGTTCCATCAGTTAAACAAAATGATGATTGGTGGGAAAAAATGGTGAAAGTAGGAGCATATTTGTTTATATATTAGATCTATGTGAGATCTAGGAACCGAATGGTACGAAAATGCATCTATCATTGCAAAGTATTTGCATAATATTTACATTTTGCAGTTCACTGATTGGTTACTTTTCACACCCTCTTGATTCGTCCAAATTGTTTTTCCAAAATCAATTGCAAAGACGAAAGGAGACACCACATCGAAGAATCCCAAGTCGCCCAAAAACAAAAAAATAAATATTTCAGATGAATTGGGACAAACTGGATGTTTTTGCCGTGCACCAGTCTAGTACACAGTTAAGAGCTTGGTATGCAAAACATGTACACAAATTCTAAAACATATATATATATATTAAAAACTATTCCCAATGCTATGCTGAAAAATACACGGCACAATAGCAAGCAGTTTATAAAGTATCAAAACTAAAACTATAAGAAAGAAAGGAAACTTCCATCTGATATTTATTAGATATAAACAACTACTTTTATGTCAGTTCAAAAGCGACCACTACTGCCAAAATATTTACTGGCAAGTAACGCCATGGCGTATATACATTGACGTGCATTTTATTAAGCAATGCCCAAGTCATTTACATTCTTAATAAAACATTTTGGCAGATAAACCGTCGTACAGCAGATCCACTCCACGTTATTTTTATTTTCTTGTCATTTCAGAAATCCTATTAAAAATGGATACAGGCAGCATCTAAGCTTGCTTTTTATTTGGCGAGAAGGAAACAGAAGGAAACAGACAGCAGGGTTTTCACGGCAGCGTGCCATCTACATAGCAGATTTTACAATGACACCTTCATTGTTTAACATGTCTTAAAAGGCAATTTGAAAGAAGGCTGAATAATCTCCTGGACATATTAAACATCTTACATTTCATGCTAACCTTGGAAAGTGATAATCCGGAGCTTGCCCTGCATGGTTTAGGAAGAGCCTTGTCTTAATTTGCTTATTTGCTGGAAGAATTAGACGTCTGCTCAGTGGGGAGTTTGTTGTGTTAGACTGTGTTGGATATTCAGAAGACTTAACTCAATGCTGGATACCTAATCATATCATTAAAGGGAATCTGTTGTCAAAATCTTTTCATAAGCGTGTTCATGTTTAAATATAGCCTTGAGTGATAAGAACAAACCAAGGAAAAGCATAAGGCTTTGAGATGAGCAATTTAAACAAATCAGTGTTCATGAATAATAAGGGAGGAATATAATTAATACCATCAGGGCAGAACCTTGGTTGTCAGGCGCCCTGTGTGATACTGGGGGCCACCCAAACATGATTATCATTTAATGTATATATATATATAACATCGCTTATGTCATTCTAATAGACACTAACATGTCTGCAAGTGCTTATATTTTCAGTAAATGAAAAATATTTGTGAAATGTCCTGTTAATATTAAAAGATAATAATTAATAACAGGTTTGGGAATCAGAAAGACACAAATACACTCCCCAACACACTCTGACAATTGCATATTGTAGACACACACAAACATTTTCAGACTCACTTAAACACTCGTAGAAACACTTACTTTTATTTCTGAATTGGTGAATATATTGACCTACCTGCCAAATTTACCTGCCTTATCAAGATATCTGCTGTTGACCAAGAACTGTTTTTATGACTATTTTATTGGTATTATTTGGCCACCTTTTGTAATGTGATACTAAGTATCAACACCACTGTATTGTTATTCAGCGCAATCTGTTTTTTTTCTCCAGTTTATTACATTCAGTCGTTCAATCACAGATACACACATGTACAAAACCTCAAGACACACATTTCAACACATGTACAAACATTGACAGTCATCCATACAAACACGCAGAAACACACGTAGACTCACATACAAACACTCACAGACATGAGTTCAAACACTGAGACATACGTACAAACATTCACACTCAGTTACAGATACTCTGACATACTAAGACACTTGTACAAACACACTTAAGTACACTTGTAAACTTAGACACACATTCAGAAGCACTAATAAACAATTAAATCACATCAAGTAATAACACAAAAAGTTTCTCCAAGTTGGTTTTAATTTTATATTAATATCTTTTTCATGTTATTTGTACAGCATCAAACTATAAATAACTATATATAAGTCTCATGTAGTCTACTAGGGAAGTGTTCTCTTAATGCAGTATTTTCATTTTATTAGACTTCACTGATATACTGCAACTTATTGCAGTAATTGCACATTGGATGGAAAGTTATGTTCCTGGAAATTGTTTGAATAAAACTAACCACAAACCAGTCTGAAAAACGAGGGATTGTAACTAAGGAAGGACATTTAACATTTATTATGCACCCGAGGAAGACCCCAACAGGTCAAAACAAGTTGTGATGCTGTTATTGCAAGGGTTGCTACGTTTAACACTTACATATTACATCTATCCTACGTGGTCTTTGGGAATCTCTTTCTCATACTGCTCAACCAGCGAATGTCTGAAGAGTTTGTTTCACATGTGTAAATGTTTAGAGCCGACTAAACCCTGCTGTGATACCTCAGTATGCCAGGCCCTGAATGTAGTCATGACAACTTCTGTAAATGTGAGATATCCTCCTAAGTTTTATCAGCACTGACTCATTTCTGTCCTGCCTTCACAATATGAGGCTCCCCAGAGTCAGGTCCTCTCTTCACATGGAGATTGCTGTTTGGCTCAGGAAAGTGTGAGCCCGAGGAGCCTAATGGACTCTCATATCCATGTGTTTAAAGGGCAGGATTCATTCACAATGTCGGTATGTGTTTCTGTCTCTGCTTGAGCATGTCTACATATTTGTACATAACTGTGTCTATATATGTATATGTCATTTGTTGCTCTGGGCTCAAGCCTGTCTCCCTTATATCACAAAGTGTGCAGTCTCTTCCAAAACAACATATGAGATTGGAGGTGGGTAAATATTGACATAAACAAAAATGGGAATATTTGATAATATCTTGTGTTATGTGTTAATGTCTGGTGTTAATGTCTGGTGATAATATCCATTCTGTTTGGCCTCTTGTTATCTTGTTACTTTACAATGCCCTGTCCCCATGATATGTTCCAACCTTACTAAATCCAGTTCCATGAGTGATATTGTACCCAATAAGAGATATATAGTTAAAAATGTTAAATGTAAAAAAAATGTGAAATAACACTTAAAAAATTAAAACTATAAACTGAATTAATCTAAATTTAGATATACCTGAACATCATTCTATATGGTAGTAATGCATTCTACAAATCAAATAGATGCTAGGGGTATTGTTTTTTTAAATAAATATGGCAGAGTTATGGAAAACTAACAGTTAACTCTGTCACATTAGTGCTGTCCTTAAAAACCCAGTTCTGACATCATAGATATTTAAGGTTAGTAGTTCCCTGCTACTCATGGTAATTATGCAGGACATTCATATTGACCATGGATGTGTACGGTTTGATACGTCCATTGATGCAGGAATGGCTGAGCGTGTGCGCACTGAGGATCTTATACAAATGGTTTCACATTATTTAAGTTAAAATTCAATGTCTGAGAAATAATCAATGCCAACCACAAACTACAAAGCAGCGTAGAACCTGATGGTAACACACAGATTAATATAATGTGAATCAGAATGTAGAATTTCCTCAGAGCTGGCTCTATAAATAAATATAGTATGAATAAACATTATGTCCCATAAATCTATACTATATTACAGTTTGCTCAATATTATATTTAATAAAAATGCATACACAATTAAAGGTTACGTTTGACTTTCTTAATCCATAATAAATCCCACTTAATGAGAAAAGGAAATATTAAATTGGTAAGAACACAAAAGGTCACTGGAGACATTTTAAAGGGTTTACTTCCCATTATCACATATTTAAAGAGAGACTGTCACTTCTCTGAGAGTGACAGTTGTTCATTCACTCACTTTGGTAAATGGTGTTGAAGTTTACACTTGCCTCTTAAGTACTTAAAGATATTTTTGATGTTTTCCAGTGACTTTTTTTTTTTGTTTATAACAAAACGAAAAAAAAAAAAGCACTCTCTATCTGGTGTTGTAGCTGCAGTTCACCAACAAGGAGATCCCCCACCCTTGTGAAAAACAGATCCTGGTCCACCTGTATCTCATGGTCGGGATTGTTCCACCTAAAGTTCTATAGACTAGAGCAGGTCATTGCTCTAGGTGATGTAAGTAGGTTTTATCCTTTTAACACTATTGTTACTCTACATACTATACCATTGGACTTTTAATCTTCTTCTCTTTATATATCGTGACCTTTACCTACTTGAGAATCAAGCAATGCTAATATGTACAAAGAGATCCTTAGACGGGGATTATTCTGTCCACGCCCATAAAATAGAGCTTATACGGCTCTATAAAGTGTGAGTGTTCTTTTGGCACTATTTTAATATTTGCACTATTGTGTTAATATACTGCACTATTATTGTACCCTTTCTTTTCAAGATATATATTTTTGGATACCGCCCTCTCCCTTAACGTGCGTAATTTGAGTTTTCAGCGCTGTTCACCTTATTTTTGTCTGTATCAATCTTTTTTTCTTTGTGCTTTCCAGTGTTTTGAAACTGTATAACGTGTTCCATGATGTTTTGGGAGTGCTCAGAAAAAATGCAAAAACCCATGGGCATTTACCCTCGAGGTACCAATCAAATATAGCATCAGGGGTTAATTTGCATTCACCCTGGCAAAAGATGCATATAAAAAAATAAAAAAACATTTTTTAGATTTTTTTTTTTTAAAGGAAATGCTAAGCATCAAAACCAGTATATGTTAATGTAGTGGTTTTGGTATTCTGTTGATAAGCTAGCGCTGGTACATTAAATGGGTTATATCACTGCACTATTAGTGAAAAAGGATATTATACTCTGCAGCTAAAAAATGCTGGATTTAACTGGCCCAGTTGGCAAGCCTGATGGAATCTGATTGATTTCAATACTGAATTGGTTCAGAACAGTCAAAGCTGTACCTATTGCAGCCCCTCTTTGAAGCATTCTCTATAAAAAGGCCATTGGAGTATGTCACATTTCAGGATACGTTATTGTTAGGAAGCCTATTGCTGGTGTTACATCTGTTTTCTTCCACAATCTGCTATAATTTATTTTTCTTTTTTTCTTTTTGTTGTCATATGTCAAAAATCTATTTTTAATATTTGTATGTTTTTGAGTGGCACATTCTAATTTTTAGATTACTGAGTAAAAATAACTTTACCAAAAAGGCATACGCATCAAGTCTTTGACAAGTTACCCAGTTAATTAGGTTGAAATGAAGACAATCTATACGAAAAACAGCTCACAAACCCAAAAAGAAACTTTTTCCCTTTGACTCTAATGACAGATTTTTCCTATGTCAAACTTACTCGTTCCTAATTTAATTTGTATAAATCCTCTAAGGCAGCATTTACTCGAAGACTATCCAACTGTTTTTGAAGGTATTGACTGGATCTGCCAACACATCTTAATTTGACAGTGATTTATGAATGTTAGTAGAAAATAATCACTTTCAGTGCGGCACATGTAATCTCCTTTTCTCAAGATGTACAAAATAAAAAGAAACAAAATGTACCTTCCTACAGATATTGTCATTACCGCACAGAAACATAACTCCCCACTGGGGCAAAATCAGTCCCTCTCCTGCATTCAGAAGGAATATATAAATAATACAATAATAATAATAATACAAAAAAATTATCCGATCCTCATTCTGCATTGTACAGGAGCACAGAGGGCTCACAAAGTACACTGTCTCTGAATAGCAATAGCGAGGGAGAGGGAAGAAGCACATGGAACTATTTCAAATATTTGAATTTATTAGATTTGTTCTAAATGACCATTCGTTCTGCCCCTTTTACCAAACCAGAAGTACCGTATTTCCTTTTCTGCCCACAAAATATTGTTGTACATGATGTCATAACATGTGTTTTTGGAATTGTTGTCTGGCTCTTAGATTTATACAGTACAACATAAACAATTAGACTGTAACTCCCAGAAACCCTTTTTGTGCCCATAAAATGCCACTTATTGGATAAAAGCAGCAGTGATTTCAAAAGCAAAGTTAGCTGAGTCACTTCCTAGTTTGATGACAATATTATAACCTTTCTGAATAGTTTTAATAATCTGACTGAAATAATTATGGTGCAAAGCTTGTGTCCCTGCAACCTTTCTTTTTACAAATTAATTTGTGTGGCGAAACCAGCTTCGCCACTGTGAACTGGAGAGGCCTGGCTGCTAGCCTCCTGCCCTGCGACTACGGCCCATGGACATATTGCTCTATAAACACTATATTTGGGCATGTAATAATTTATATTGCTGCTACTGGCCCTTTAAAATCAGCGATGGACATATTGGGACTTTTGGGACTAATGTCCCTTTAAGACTTTGTAACATATCACAGTAATACTGTCTTAAATATTATGTAGGTATTTATGTGTTCAGTTAAACTGGGGATATGTAGAAATGTGTGTTTTATGTGTTAAATGTATCAGTATGTAATTTTATGTCTTTTACTGTCTTTTTGCAACCATGTGGTTAATGGAGTCTGACTCTAGTCCTAGATAATTGGATTACTTCTCCAATTATCTCCAGGGCAGAAGGGAGGAAGCCGGGATGCATTGTGGGGGATGTTTTACTTCTGTTTGGGCCAGATTGTGCCATGCTGCAAGCCAAGGCCCAAAAGATACTTTTAGTAACTTTTAAACCCCTGGTCGGATCCATGCCATTTTTTAATATGTTGTTCCCCTGAATGGATTGATTGTGGATATGTATTTTTATGTGAATGTGATGTATGGTTTTAAAGTTATGAAAGTTGTGTAAAAGTATATTTTACACTGTATGCATAATGGGATTATGTGTCACACTAAGGGGAGAGGATGTGTGGGAGGTAACATCTATGTCATTGGTTCTTTTATGCCTCCCCCTGGGTGTGGCCTGTATGTGTGAGTTGGAAATAAAAGCCAGACTGGGTGTCCCAGTCTAGTGTTCCTGCTTAACCCTCAAAATGAAGTGTCGTCTCGTTCTTGGGGGGGATTGGATTGTAAGCTGACTGCCAAGAGTGTAAGCCGATTGTATGCTTTTCTTGTTCAGCTGTTCCAGTTCGGAGTGTTATTTCGTATCCAGCTCGTGAGTTCTGATGTTCTGCAGTAGCTGTGCCTGTCTATGGAAAAGGGGATTATCGCCTAAACGCATTTTTCCCCTTGTATGCTGAAACGGTCCGTTACAATTTGTTTCCAGAGATTAATACCTTTGTTCACTGAGCTGCCTCCCTTGACTGTCAATCAGCCAGCAGAAATACTGACTTCCTGGTTATCAATATCAGATTGGTGCAACTTTTGTCTCTGCTGTCAGAACACACAGCACATACAACAAACTAATCCTAAACACCTTGCACAGACTTCCTGTGGCTAGGTGAGTTTCATATACAATGTCAGACAATATAACTTTCTGATAAAGTAAAAAAAATATAGGCAGGTTCTGGTTTCTGACCTTTCTCCTTCTTAATTGCAGAGATCAGAGTTAAAACACAAACAGCAATCCACTGTGCTGTGAATTTCTGAGTAAAAAAACAACACACATAATTCAAAACTGAGTTGTGATACTGGGGTTAAAGTATCGCTCTCGTTGCAGTTTTAGCTCTGTATCACAACACAACTTTAAAAACTATATGTCGTTTTATTCAGAAATGCTTTAGACTTGAGAAAGGAAGGATCTCCCTAAAGCTTGCAGTTCCAAAATTCTTAGTCCCATCAAAAAGATACAAGATTCATATAGTGTAGTATGTCTATAACAGCAGAGGCAGAATATAAGAAAAAAATATATTGAACTCACACTTTTCTGGAGTTCAAGATCAGCTCCAGATCACAGCATATAGACGTACAATCCCCATCTGTGGATGTTAGGATGGTCCTGATTTCCTCTGGTATTGTATACCTGTGTCAATAATCCACATGGTGTATTCCAGATGATGCTCCAGTGACATATATATAGGATATAAAAGAACAGGAATAGTGTTTTTCAACACTTTGAAAAAGCCTTCTGAATAGGTGAAACGCGTTAGCGTGTTATTTACTTTTCTTTTTATTTGTTTAATAAAATTAATCTGCATTGTACCCCTGGACCTTCATTGGACATCTTTTATTGGAGAAGCTGTATCTCACATTCCCGGGTGGGGGTCAAACCACCTATGTTGTAAAGGACTGAGCAATCCCTATTTTCTCATCCATTGTGAGTATATTTCTCTCTTTATTTAATTGTTTTATTAATACAGAGAACACAATTCCCGTTCTTTTATATCCTATATATATATATATCACTGGAGCATCATCTGGAATACACCACGTGGATTATTGGCACAGGGATACGATACTAGAGGAAATCAGGACCATCCTAACATCCACAGACGGGGATTGTACCGCCCATACGCTGTGATCTGGAGCTGATCTTGAACTCCAGAAAAGTGTGAGTGCAATATATTTATTCCTTACATTCTGCCTCTGCTGTTATAGACCTACTACACTATATTAGTATTCCTGTCCCATTTTGTTTTCTCCCTTATTTTGACTCCATTGGACTTCACGCAAGGACTTTAATTGCTAAGTGCTACTTCCCTACATCCCCCGCTTTACTTGAATCAACGACCAGAAAGAAGAGACACTGGTTTGGGGAAAGTTTTAGCTGCTGTATACATAAGGAACAAGCGCCAGAAATCTCACTTGCTGCTATACCAATATCAAATGTTAAACAGATCAAAAATCTGAATAAGCTCTAAATGGCTTTGATATTAAATAACAAAAAGATGTGTAATAGTAGATACCTGACTTGAGGCATCTCTTTCTCCTTTCATTCTCCACCCATCTTATACATCAGTGTGATTTGTAAACATGTGTTATCTCCAAAACAAAACACCTTTAAATTAAAAGTCATTTTTGCTCATTGGACATAACATTTTGACTTCCACTACGATGTGTGGTCTTGTCTGGGATGCTTATTGGGCTAAGTGTCTTACCATTGATTTCTGCATCTGTTTTGAGAAGTGAATGTTGAGTTAAATTAGTTGAGGAGAATAGTTCTGAAAGAGGTCACACAAAAAAGGAACACAAGAATATTGAACAGTTAAGATTACAAATACTAAATGATTTTTTTTTATTCATCTCATTAAAAATACAGTCAACACTGTAACATTTTTCTGCAACAAAAAAACAATTCTTGGAAATAAATACATGTTTTGCTGTGTAACAGTTCTAGACCATAGGTTATTTTGGACGTATGACGTGAGTATTTACTTGTCTTGTGAAGTGCAGGAAATCGAATGGTGTCATTAAATCAGCAGGCTTCCCATGTAATCTAAACATGTCATTAAATCAGAAGATATGCTGTATAATAGACTTGCAGGGGACCTTTTGACCTCAGCGCTGTAAATATATGGCTTATTGGAAATGACATGACTGCAGAGATGTATATATTATGTATTATATATGAGAGCAATCTATTTCGTTATCTATCATGTCCCCTTGCATTTATGTATTAACTTTATTTGGTTCACAATAAATAAATAAAAATATATAAAATATAATGTTTGTTGTCCATTAAACAACATGTGAAACTGTCTCATTTCTCAAAATATTCAAAATAGATTCTATGCATACATTGTGCTATTTTACGTTATGGATGAACTACTTTTGTTACTTTACACATTCAGTGAGCACAGTAGGTTTATTGTAGAAGTTTCAAATATAACACCTGCATTGCTAATGGCTGAGCTCAACTCGCACAGTGTAGGGGGCCAGAATTCGCAAAGTAGAAACATGTTCACAAGAAACATAAGACAAAATACAACATTTACTTTATAGATTTACCAGTGATAAAATACTCATATTACAAATATATTTTCTCAATCAAACTTAACCAGACTTGAAGATTTGTTTCTAGCCGAACTGCACTATAGGTTATCGTTTGAATTTCGAAATCTGAACTAAAATGTACCTAAATCAGGGGCCAGCCAAACCGCACATTCAGTGCAAAATCGTGAGTCTAAATTCCAATGATGGCGCCAAAAAAATAAAAAAAATAATTGATGGGAAAAGAATCTGATTGATGTTTAGGGTACAGTTACTAACTGTTGATTTTATTCAAATATCAAGGTAAAAAATGAGGAGCAGTAAATAATGTCTATATATTATATATTTAAAGTACATACCAACGGAGTTGTGGTGGGGAAAAAAGTGTGGATGAAAACCCTTTCCAGCTGAAGTAAGTGGGTAGTTAACACATTGCTAAACACAAATACACACACCAGTCAAGCCAGAAGACTTGCTTTTCCCACAGAAATCTCCCTTTACAGTGCTCTCACTATTGCAAGGGTTTCTGGGTAGGCGTATGCAAATGAGCTCAACAAAGAACCACATTTACTTTTAATAAATATATAGAACATAAATATGTAAATATAAAACCATTTTACTGCTCTTTTGGTTTTTCCTTTTGTTGGTTGCTTGTATAGACTGTATTGCGGGCAATCTTTTCAATATTTCAGACTCTGTTTGAAATAGAGCGAGATAAGGGATACCTGGTAATTTCTAGACCATCCCTTCCCCTTTGCTATATTTCTGAAATGGTGAAAGAAAATATTTTTAAAACTGTGATAGCAAAAAATAAATAAATAACAAAAAAACATAATTACAGACAGTTTATGTAGCAAAATCCCAACCCTGTCTAATATATTGTGTTCATTCAGTGCTATTTCAATGTATGTCTTAATAGTGCTCTTTGTTATTTGTAGGTATTGTATTTTTTTTATTATTTCTTGGAATTGAATGTGATATCATCTGGATTACATTTCCTTTATAAATAGCTGTCATAGTCCCTAAATGATCTTCAAAATAATTAGCTGTCTCGTTTGACATAAAAATTATTGATTTACTGAGCGATTATGTTGCTGACACTAAAGTAATTGTCACTTCTTTTAACTGCAAAAGGAGGGGTGAGTGTGGGATTTGTTTGAATGTAACTTCCTATTTTATGAGCCATTCCATGGACAATCATTATTTTTTTTAAGTTTCTGTCATTTTTTTTTTATTTTTTTTTTATTTTTTTTATGTGTGCACCTGCTGTTGGCAGAGGCTAGCATTCACCAGTCAATTGTAACCCTTTCTGCATTTGAACAATGGCAAGGGTTAAAAGTGTTGTTTTTTTTCTTTATAATACATTAAGGTTTTTTTAACAAATGACTGTGCAGTAATCATTGTATCTATATTATAGCATTTCAAGTTTAGCTAGATTTTCTTCATTTTCTTTTAATGATTGTTTTACACATACATCTGAAATTGTTAACCTTTCTTGACACACACATCTCTGCTCACCTGTGACATCTGTAACTAAGTAATGCTCAATCCTACCTGACTGACATGACATATGTAACTTTTATTCTAAGAATTCACAACAACAAGTTAGGTAGCTCTTCAGGTCCAAGCGAGGTTGTCCGTAAAACCCCATTGAGGGAATTAAGGAAGAAAATTAATGATTATTACAAATGGTGACTCTTCTTAAAACAAACCAGAGTCTACCCATTATATTACTGACAGAGGGGGTGATGAGAAATATAGTTATTACTAAAAAGAAAACAAAATTGTTCACATTACTTATTATGCAACAAAGAAACAGAGTAAAATGTATTTAATAACGAATTAAGTCATTACTAAATATATTCTTGAGTAAATAATTATTTTTTATTAATGTTGAAAGCAACATCAATCATAAGTGTGTTTTTGAGATGCCCAGCCCTTGCACATAATGTTAACATCAACATGCACGAGATCTTGAGTTCCTGCATGGTAAGTGTTTGTCCTGACCAAATAAGACTTAAAGACGGTCATCGAGGGTAAACCAGGATATGCATTAAAATATGGCATTCACTTCAAAAATAAAGAAATGAACAGACTGCGCCAAATAGGAAATACTAGATAATCATACATAGATAAATATGTGCAATATTATATATAAAAATATATAGGTCAGTCTGTTATCCTCCTTGGTGTTCAAGTAGACAGAACTTTAGTGCAGGTGAGGAATTCTGTTGTTGGTGTCTCATATGAAATAAAACACAAAATAAACCACCAATAGTGTAATCCAGTAAATACTATGTCTTAGCTAAAAGATAAAATACATTCACAAAGTGAGAGCACTTAGATGGGGCTCTGAACGGTACAATCCCCACTCAAGGATAAATCGGGAGCTGTCTTCTTTTTCTGTTCAATGTAAACATAATATGAAAGGAATAAAAGGAGATATAGTGCACACTGTTTCAAACAATAGTACTTTAAAATATATATATAAAATCTACTCACAATTTAAAGAGCACCTTTTGCTAAATGGTATTATCCCCACCAATGATATATGTAGGTATATGTAGAGGTACCTTTAGATTAATAAAATAAAATGCAGGTTAAAAAATACATAAAAAATAAACATACAATTTTGAGGGTAAAAAGATTGTTTATTGTAATATACCACACAAAATAAAAACAGATGAAGTCCTATATAATCACAACGCGTTTCACCCATAGGCTTTTTCACGTCACTTGTTCTCAAGAATTTTCAATGTTCAGATTTAGTTTGTAAATTAGATTACATTGAGTACGACTTTCTACCTGTCTGGATGCTGCTGAAAATCAGAACCAAATGATTGAAATTAAAAGCTCAGATTCAACAGAATTGGCCAGTGTCTGCCTGCAAATTAAATTCACCCAAATTTAACAATTCATGTGTACTGAACTTGCAGGCAGATCATGGCAAGTTCTTGTATAATACATCTTCTCTTGCACAATGAGATAACTAACTCTTAGAGTTACCTCTATAAAAGTTTACATTATACATCAATAATTAACACACAAAAAGTTAGGTTATTAAATGCATTTTATATAGTTATTGTATAACATTACATATTAAAGGAACACTCTAAGTAACCACTATAGAGAGCATTAGTGATTATAGTGAAAGCCACATTCATTTAAACCAATTGTATTTAGTTTTTGTTTTATGTATTTTAACAGTTTGCCCACCGTTTGATTGTGCAGTCAGTAGGTAAATATTTTTATTATATTTTTTTTAAGGGTTGCCTGCAAAAGGCAGTTGAATGCATTTTGCAAATTTCACTTCTAGTGGTTTTATCCAGAATGACTCTGTTTGAAAGAATGTGTTTGATAAATATGCAAGTGCTATATTTTATTTAGGATTTTTCATGTGGGAATTCATGGTTTCATAGCAGACAATGAAGGTTTCTGAATGACATTTGATTACTCAGTTGAAATGACTACATTTTAGATTTACAATTACAATGATGTCTATAGCGACAGCATATGTCACAGCGCTTTGAAATAGATAAACCTACACACACATTTTGACATATGAGAACAGTAGGTGCAGAGGGACCTGCCCAATTTAGCTTGCGATCTAAAAGCTTTTCCATAGTAAATATGAGAATTGCACTTTTGGTTGAGATACTCAGTTACTTGAACCAAATGTTGCTGATTCCATCCAGATTTGATTCTTAATGGATAACCCTGCTTTAAGTGATCTGTATAAAGCCTGGAATAGTTGCATGAGACAGCATTGATTGTTAGGGTAATTACGCTACAGCAGAAGTGGAGGACACAGATCTAGTCTTTGTAACTGTGGCTCGCTAGTTACAATATCCACTGCTACTGTTGTCTGGATGGAACATATAGAAGAAGATGGATAATGGAGAGAAACCAGCAGTGGATTTGAGCAGTGCATGTGAGATGCAGACGTCTTATTTTTCCATTACTCAATTGGATTATGAACAATTTGGGGAAAGATATAGTTATGGCTTTTCTGAGCTGTGAAGGAGTTCTAGAATGTAGAGGTTCATTCACCAGAGCAGTTACATAGAAGCACAAAAACCCATTGTAATTAAATTATTTAAAATCCTAAAGAATATAGTTAGTGTTCTATGGTTGGTCTTTATATAAGTATAATGAGTATTAAAAACAAGGCTTAGAAAAAGGTTTTAGCAAAAAACACTTAGAATACAGAGCCACCTCCAGTTCTAACAAATGAATAAAGATATTAATTTGATCAAAATATCTCCCTTCTTGTCCTGTTTACTTTGCAATATCACAAGCTGCTAAAAGTAATCTGTACTCTATAAACTCTTTCCCGATCTGCTATCATTTGAATGTTTGACTATGTTAAGATATTATCGGATCATGCAAACCAGCATACTGCTCAAATCTCAGACTTCCCAGACTTCTGTGGGGGTGATGTAGGCAATGCTTGAACATCTATTCTCTTTGTGTCTTGTAAGCCCACGCACTACTTCAACAGGTAATTTCATATCAGAAACGTTAATAACCACGTTACTCTTTATCTTAATAAACCATAATGAATAAAGAAGGCAAAACATTAGTTTTTTTCAGATAATCTGTAGACATTAGAAAATCCCAAGGAACCATCAATCTTTGTTTTAATTGTAATTTATATGAAAAAAAAATGGAATTAGGCCTCCTTTACCAAGCAATGGTTTGTGCAAAGAATTTTCCACAAGCAAAGCAAATCTCTGCTTAAACAACAGTGAAATGGGCAATAAGTAAGCAATCCTGAATACACTATCTCCGCCTCACTCCATCCAACTGAGTTCTCATCGTTCAGCATGCACCTAGGGCACTAATATTAGACCTCACTTAATTTATTGTCTATTGATTGTCTAAACAAAGTATTATACCCATTCTGTAAATACATTCATAATGGTCAAAATATACTAAAGGGATAAAGACAATAATTTGTGAACCTACAGATTATAAAATAATAAGATTAATTGATGGATGAATGGATGAAGGGATCGGTGGACAAACAGACAGACGGGTAGATAGTTAGATAGAGAAATAGACAGAGTTTATATTGGTTTATAGACATGTAGATAGACATGCCAAATACTGCTTACTTGGTGATTGCAATATCAGGAGCATACTCACAACTTTTTTATTTTGTCAAAAGTTTTTATTTAGGGGCCACTGTAGTCACCAGAACAACATTAGCCAAATTAAGTGGTTTTGGTGTATAGATCATGCCCCTGCAGTCTCACTGCTCAATTCTCTGCCATTTATGAGTTCAATCCCTTTTGTGTCTGTCCATGCAGCTCTAGCCACACCTCCCCTGGCTGTTACTGACACAGCCTGCAGGAGATAAAACATACTAAATTAAACAGACTTTGCAATAAAGAAAGTGTAAACATTACATGACTCTTTACAGGAAGTGTTTAGGAAGTCTGTGCAAGTCACGTGCAGGGAGGTGTGACTAGGGCTGCATAAACAAAGTGTTTAAACTTCTAAATGCCTAAAAAGCAGACAATTGAGCAGGGAGACTGCCAGGCATGATCTAGACCAGGGATAGGCAACCTTCGGCACTCCAGATGTTGTGGACTACATCCCCCATAATGCTCTTACACCCATAATGCTGGCAAAGCATCATGGGTGGTGTGGTCCAAAACATCTGGAGTGCCGAAGGTTGCCTATGCCTGATCTAGACACAGAAACTGCTTAATTTGGCTAAAGTTGTTTTGTTGACTATAAGGGTCAAATGAGAAAAAATAAATCTATACAGATATGTTATTGGTGTTTTGCAATGTAAAAGTAAAACAAATTAATAGTTTAAGGAAACAAACTACTCACATCTAAAAAAAAAAGAAAACCAACACATTTTTCCTTTCTCGCTGACCAAAGCTTTGTCTGAAATTGCATTCCTTCCTATGTCAATCCATTTATAAATCAGTGATCCCGTGAATCCATCCAGATCTTGATAGCAGTGTTTTTAGACCTAGATCAATATCTTAAAGTGTATTGGGTATTGTTTATTTCACACTTTGACAGTTTCTATTGATTATTGAAACACTAAGAGTGTTAATGTGAAATGCTTGTTCTCTCATAGTTTGACGTGAACCTGACAGTTATTACTGGATACTATTTTAATAATCCTACCATGGTAAATACAGCCCGGTCTCCGGAAGCTGCCAATCCAGACATGCTACTAGATGCCTCTCCAACGTTCATTTCACCTGCTGAACTTAATGCGTTCTAACAGCAAAAGGTAACAGCATTGAGATGAAAATGGCTTTTAGCTGAAAAAGAGAAACTGAAAACATACGTTTACCAGTAAAGTGATGGAAAATTGAATCAATGAAAATTGCATAAATAAGTTCTAATAGCAGAAAAGCCAAAACCGACAATCCTGAGTGTATGTGTGCAGAGCAATGGGTGGCCCAGGAGTGGAGGGAGATCCACTTAGAACTGAGGATTCATGAAGAGCAGTAGAATCTTAGGTTTTGTGGCCCCATGCTGACAGAGTAACGAGGTCTGTACCTCAAAGGCTGAGATCTTCCCCCTCTGATACCGGTCCATGTTAAAGGGATTCTATGGGACCATGAAAACAAATACATTTTACTGTAGTGCCCCCCTCCCTCAACCCCCCCCCCCCCTACCACGGTGCTGAAGGGGTTAAAACTCCTTTAGTCACTTATCTGAATCCAGCATCAATGTCCCTCGGTGCTGGGTCAGGCTCCGCCTACGCTCCTCCCCTGACAACGTCTGCCGACGGGGGAGACCTAATGCGCATTCAGTTGTGAAATAATGGGGGGGATGGAGGGATCTAAAGCACCGACTTGCAACTGAAGCCTTTCCTGTCCTATTGTGTTTTACACCCCACCTCTTATAGAATGTAAGCTCCTCCTATTGTGTTTTACACAACACCTCTTATAGAATGTAAGCTCCTCCTATTGTGTTTTACACCCCACCTCTTATAGAATGTAAGCTCCTCCTATTGTGTTTTACACCCCACCTCCTATAGAATGTAAGCTCCTCCTATTGTGTTTTACACCCCACCTCCTATAGAATGTAAGCTCCTCCTATTGTGTTTTACACCCCACCTCCTATAGAATGTAAGATCCTCCTATTGTGTTTTACACCCCACCTCCTACAGAATGTAACCTCCTCCTATTGTGTTTTACACCCCACCTCCTATAGAATGTAAGCTCCTCCTATTGTGTTTTACACCCCGCCTCCTATAGAATGTGAGCTCCTCCTATTGTGTTTTACACCCCGCCTCCTATAGAATGTAAGATCCTCCTAATGTGTTTTACACCCCACCTCCTATTGAATGTAAGCTCCTCCTATTGTGTTTTACACCCCGCCTCCTATAGAATGTAAGCTCCTCCTATTGTGTTTTACACCCCGCCTCCTATAGAATGTAAGCTCCTCCTATTGTGTTTTACACCCCACCTCCTATAGAATGTGAGCTCCTCCTATTGTGTTTTACACCCCACCTCCTATAGAATGTGAGCTCCTCATATTGTGTTTTACACCCCACCTCCTACAGAATGTGAGCTCCTCCTATTGTGTTTTACACCCCACCTCCTACAGAATGTAAGCTCCTCCTATTGTGTTTTACACCCCACCGCATATAGAATGTAAGCTCCTCCTATTGTGTTTTACACCCCACCTCCTATAGAATGTGAGCTCCTCCTATTGTGTTTTACACCCCACCTCTTATAGAATGTGAGCTTGTTCCTATAGATTGTAAGCTCGTTTGAGCAGGGTCCTCTTCAACCTATCGTTCCTGTAAGTTTTCTTGTAATTATCCTATTTATAGTTAAATTCCCCCCCCGCTAATAATATTGTAAAGACCTACGGAATCTGTTGGCGCTATATAAATGGCATTAATAATAATAATAATAATAAAAATCCTTAAGAAAATGTGTTTTTCGAATTCTTTTTCATTCTGTTTAGCCAGTTGAAGTTTGCCAAAAGTGTCCAGCAAGGGTTTATGGTATATGTAGTTTATCTCTCCGCAGCAGTTTTACTCCTCACAATGAATGAGTTACATAGTTACATAGTTACATAGCTGAAAAGAGACGTGCGTCCATCAAGTTCAGCCTTCCTCACATATGCTTTTGCTGTTGATCCAAAAGAAGGCAAAAAACCCAGTCTGAAGCGCTTCCAATTTTGCAACAAACTAGGAAAAAATTCCTTCTTGACCCCAAAATAGCAGTCAGATGTCTCCTTGGATCAAGCAGCTATTAGCCCACTAATTAGAAATTGTATCCCTGTATGTTATGTTTTTGCAAGTATTTATCCAATTGCAATTTAAACATCTGTATAGACTCTGACAAAACCACCTCTTCCGGCAATGAATTCCATATCCTTATTGCTCTTACTGTAAAAAAAACTTTTATTTGCCTTAGATGAAATCTCCTTTCTTCAAGCCTAAATGTGTGACCTCGTGTCTTATGTATAGCCTTGTTTATGAATAGATTTCCAGATAATGGTTTGTACTGGCCCCGAATATATTTGTATAATGTTATCATATCCCCTTTAAGGTGCCGTTTTTCCAAACTGAAGAGATTTAAATTTTTTAACCTTTCTTCATAACTAAAATGCTCCATTCCTTTTATCAATTTTGTAGCTCGTCTCTGCACTTTTTCTAGTGCCATGATATCCTTCTTTAGAACAGGTGCCCAAAACTGCACAGCATATTCAAGGTGTGGTCTTACCAGCGATTTATAAAGAGGCAAAATTATATTTTCATCTCAAGAATTTATGCCCCTATTTATACAGAACAAAACCTTACTGGCCTTAGCAACGGCAGATTGACATTGCATATTGCTACCTAATTTGTTGTCTATAACAATTCCCAAATCCTTCTCGTGTGTGGTTATCCCTAGTTCACTACCATTTAGGGTGTAAATTGCTTGTGCATTCTTAACCCCAAAGTGCATAACTTTGCATTTTTCTACGTTAAATTTCATCTGCCATTTTAGTGCCCAGCAACCAATCTATCCAAATCCCTCTGCAGCAAGGCAATATCCTGCTCACATTTTATTACTTTACAAAGTTTTGTGTCATCTGCAAACACTGATACATGGCTTTCAATGCCCATTTCAAGATCATTTATAAATATGTTAAATAGAAGCGGTCCCAAAACAGAAACCTGAGGGACACCACTTACCACTTTTGTCCAGCTTGAAAATTTACCATTTATGGCAACTCGCTGTACTCTATCCTTAAGCCAATGTTCTACCCAAGAACAAGAATATTCATCTAGACCAATTTCTTTTAGTTTGAAGACTAACCTATTGTGAGGAACCGTATCAAATGCCTTGGCAAAATCCAAGTAGATCACATCCACTGCAACACCCTGATCTATATTTCTACTTACTTCTTCGTAGAATGCAATTAGGTTAGTTTGACATGACCTATGTTTCATAAAACCATGCTGATTATTGCTAATAACACAGTTCTGAATTCCTGAATATTATCCCTTAATAGCCGTTCAAATAATTTCCCAGTCACAGAAGTTAAGCTCACAGGTCTATAATTTCCAGGCAAGGATTTTGAACCCTTTTTAAATATAGGAACAACATCTGCCTTCCTCCAATCCTCCGGTACAATATCTGAAACAAAAGAATCTTGAAAAATTAAATACAGAGGATCACTTATTTCCCCACTTAGCTCCTTAAGTACTCGTGGGTAGATACCGTCAGGCCCCGGAGCTTTATTTACATTAATTTTCTTTAATAGCTGTAGCACCTTGTCTCGAGTTATCCAATCACAAGTTATCTGCAAGTTTGTTGCAGCAAGCATATGCATATCTCTTGCCATAGGATCCTCATTAATATATACTGGAACTACTCGATAAGCATAGTCCATACCAGAGCTGCTATCAGTTTATATGCAGGCTCCTACACTGTTTTGTAAGATGTAACAGCAATCTCCTGGACCTCCTACTGCGCATGCACTGGCGGGGCAGGGACGAGGAGCCCGAGATCTGTCCAAGTTGTGCACATAGAAACATAGAAACATAGAAACATAGAATGTGACGGCAGATAAGAACCATTCGGCCCATCTAGTCTGCCCAGTTTTCTAAATACTTTCATTAGTCCCTGGCCTTATCTTATAGTTAGGATAGCCTTATGCCTATCCCACGCATGCTTAAACTCCTTTACTGTGTTAACCTCTACCACTTCAGCTGGAAGGCTATTCCATGCATCCACTACCCTCTCAGTAAAGTAATACTTCCTGATATTATTTTTAAACCTTTGTCCCTCTAATTTAAGACTATGTCCTCTTGTTGTGGTAGTTTTCCTTCTTTTAAATATAGTCTCCTCCTTTACTGAGTTGATTACCTTTATGTATTTAAATGTTTCTATCATATCCCCCCTGTCTCGTCTTTCCTCCAAGCTATACATGTTAAGATCCTTTAACCTTTCCTGGTAAGTTTTATCCTGCAATCCATGAACCAGTTTAGTAGCCCTTCTTTGAACTCTCTCTAAGGTATCAATATCCTTCTGAAGATAGGGTCTCCAGTACTGTGTACAGTACTCCAAGTGAGGTCTCACCAGTGTTCTGTACAATGGCATGAGCACTTCCCTCTTTCTACTGCTAATACCTCTCCCTATACAACCAAGCATTCTGCTAGCATTTCCTGCTGCTCTATTACATTGTCTGTCTACCTTTAAGTCATCAGAAATAATCACCCCTAAATCCCTTTCCTCAGATGTTGAGGTTAGGACTCTATCAAATATTCTGTACTCTGCCCTTGGGTTTTTACGTCCAAGATGCATTATCTTGCACTTATCCACATTAAATGTCAGTTACCACGACTCTGATCATTTTTCTAGTTTACCTAAATCATTTGTAATTTGGCTTATCCCTCCTGGAACATCAACCCTGTTACATATCTTAGTATCATCCGCAAAACGACACACCTTACCATCAAGACCTTCTGCAATATCACTAATAAAAATATTAAAGAGAATGGGTCCAAGTACAGATCCCTGAGGTACCCCACTTGTGACAAGCCCAAGCTTCGAATATACTCCATTGACTACAACCCTCTATTGCCTGTCACTCAGCCACTGCCTTACCCATTCAACAATATTGGAATCCAAACTCAAAAATTGTAGTTTATTGATAAGCCTTCTATGTGCAACAGTGTTAAAAGCCTTACTGAAATCTAGGTAAGCAATGTCTACTGCACCACCCTGATCTATAATTTTTTTTACCCAATCAAAAAAATCAATAAGATTAGTTTGGCATGATCTCCCTGAAGTAAACCCATGTTGTCTCTGATCTTGAAATCCATGTGTTTTTAGATGTTCAACAATCCTATCCTTTAACATGGTTTCCATCACTTTCCCCACTACCGAAGTAAGGCTTACTGGCCTATAGTTGCCCGACTCCTCCCTATTACCTTTCTTGTGAATGGGCACAACATTCGCTAACTTCCAATCTTCTGGGACTACTCCTGTTATCAATGATTGGTTAAATAAATCTGTTAATGGTTTTGCTAGTACACCACTAAGCTCTTTTAATAGCTTTGGGTGTATTCCATCTGGTCCCATTGACTTATTTGTCTTTACTTTTGACAGTTGAAATAGAACCTCTTCCTTGGTCTGTGACACATGGTCTGTGTCCACTAAGCACACTTTGCGTGTGTTGCAAAGGAGCAAGTAAAAATCTTCCTTTAGAGTCAGAGAGCATAATCTCACAGCTGCAGCAATTTCCACAGGTCAGGACGGAAGACAAGTTTCAGGGTTCTCTGCAGTCTAGCCTATGTAATGACGCACAGCTTTTACAGCACTGAAAGCGGCCCTTTAAAAAGAAAACCATTGCACAAGAAGTTACACAGTTACATATATAATCACAAGGTTATATAGAATGAAATTAGTCCATCAAGTGGCATACTATGAAATTGTGCCCCAAAACAGCAACGTTTTTAGATACAAAATGATAAATTTATTTTTCTATTTTTATATTTCCTTTGAAAAATCTCTACAGAATCTGATAAAACAATAACATTGTGCTGTGCAGCCAAAGATAAAGTAGATGTTTCTCTTATTCAATATACATGTTTTTGGACGGGAATAATGAGCGGTATGTGCTGGGTTAACCTGCTTGCAGCTAATCTGCCTCCAGCGCTGACAACCTATCAATACTCTGACACTTAGCATATTAGGACCAATGATGGGTCAGGACTGCTGGTATAACAAGGGGTTTGCCGAAGGGTCTATGCACAATATAGTTATTCGAAATGGGCATATTCCAGTAGGCATCTTATATCAGCTTCTATTCTGGAAATAGACAGAGAAAATGCTCAGTCTGGGAGTTAGAGCTATTTAAAGGGGCACGCTAAGCAGGCATGCCCAGAATACCTCAACACTGTCCCAAAATAACTTGCCAAGCCATTTTTGACCAGATTGATACCTACCTGGGTCCCTGCTCAGTGAGCATGATGCAGCACATGGACAGTGTGTGTTAGCAGGCATAGAACTCATCGGGGCATTGCATAATCTCCTTTCTATATACAGAGGGTCGTTTGGAAGAATAAAGTCCAATGATGTTACCTTCCAATTACCATGTTGGCCCAAAAACATGTGCCTTTCAGCTATCGCCAAAACTATGCTTTCTAGAGGGCAAGGATCCCCAAATAAGACTAATCCATTCTCAGGTTCAGAGATTGGAAATATGGCAGTCGTCAAAATAAACAAAATTCTTAAATAGAAATATGTGATTGCTGAGAATTACAGATAAAGTGTAGAGATTAAAAATATTGCTCCTAATGTTTATTTTTTACCAAGATTGGATGTTTTCATACTCAGATGCTTTTCCTTGCATGTACAATTCATATTCATAGACACATAGGATAGATAGATAGATAGATAGATAGATAGATAGACACATAGGATAGATAGATAGATAGATAGATAGATAGATAGATAGATAGATAGATAGATAGATAGATAGATAAATAGATAGATAGATAGATAGACAGACAGACAGACAGACAGAAAGATAGATAGACAATAGACAGACAGACACAAATAAATATAAAGACAAATCCTTTTCCGAGTCTCTGTTCAGTGAATAAGCCCCACATCCACGAGTTCCAGCTCTGGCAGTATACAGAGAGAGCCCGTCTACATGGGTTTGCCCAGAGTATTTAAGGACAGTTGTTCTGGCTGATGTTACACAATCTACAGTTGATTTATCCGGGCGGAATAACACTACTTAGCTGATATGGACCTCCGTGTTTCCTCTAACAGAAAATAAAAGAAAACTGATCAGAAAATGTTGAAAGTAACCAAGCTGCACATTATAATGAGTCTTTATATCAAAGCGAACATATGGTACTTTGGGAACAAAAGCAGCTGTGTACATTACTTTCAGGCCCATTTATGAGAGGATTCATTTTACTGAATTTAAAGGCACAGGTTCCCAGGAATCACTGTGTATTCTGTATCGCTGTACAGCAATAGATCTCCAGCATGGCTCAATGAGCAGACATGGCTTAAAATATCAACTGCTAACTCACTGAGGCCTTTCACCCATTTACGCCAAAAATATTAACCTCTAGCAAAAAAAAGAGAAATAGATTCATTGTGCAGATTTAACAGCATTGTCTTAGTTAATAAAAAGATAAATATTTTCACCCAACAAATGAGATAGAACAATGCAACAATTCAAACTAAGGCAAAGATCCTGCAACTATTTTAAACCATCACTTTCAATAAATAAAAAATCCGATTTAATGCCGTGGATGTCACACACTAATGCACACTACATTGTCATTGTTACTGTTTGCATTTCTGTGTGCTAACAGGTTTTATTATTAGATATAAATACACATATCTTTAAACATATATTTTATCAGATTTTTGTATCCTTGACTATTAACCCCTTCAGAATAGAGGCAATTGTTCTGATAAAACCAAAACCTGGCATTTGAGCTAAATGTCTGTCCAACCATAATTTACCTCTTTCATATGAAGTGCAATACTTATTATATATCATTTTGTTCAGGAGAAACAGGGCTTTCATTTCACATCAAATTGATATATATATATATATATATATATATATATATATATATATATATATATATATATAAAACATAATTTAATATGAATAAAATCTAAAAAAAAGTGTGAGAATTGACAAATTGTGTTATTTTTTTTTTTTTTTTACATCCCAATCACATGGCCCGATAGGGCCGGATTGGCTGCAGGAGGAGTTAATGGGTTGTCAGGCAGCCCCCCCGATTGTCATCGCTGTGGGGTGGCGTAGGGCATATTATGCCATCCTGCGGCTTATAAGCCCATGTTTGTACACCCTGCGGCATGAAGGGGTTAAACACAATTATTTTTATCATATATATTTTTTTTAATTCTGTTATCCTTCATCCTTTTTCTATCCGCCCGGATACTGATTGGTCAGTAATCAATAGCTGACTTTAACGTATCAGGTGATAGGGAGCACTAACTATGATAATTCAGTGAAATAAGAAATATACCAAGTGGTTCTGCTCCTTCAAATATTCTGCCTATTATGTCTAGATTCAGTATAAATGCCCTCATACTGGACAAATCTAAGAACTCAGAATAATAGTGGTCCCGTTGTACAGCGCTATGGAATTTGCTGACGCTATATAAATAATAACATAATAATAATAATAATAATGTATTGGTTTGCTATTTGTTGTCAAAGTGGGAGAAAATCCCTCTACACACCCCTCGGCATTTATAGAGTTATTCGCTAAGTTGAGAATTCAAAGTGAATCTCAAAGATAAGGTCAAAATAGATGAATTAGAAAAAATATCCAAGTCAGCTATGCTTTCAGTCTGGTGACTCCGGTCTTAACCCATTAATGCCATCATTGTGTTCTATGCCATCCTACATTAAAGTCTGTAATACCTGTAGTGCTACTTAATGTGCAGGGGCCAATTTTAACGGCTTCAAACTTTTTGATGAGCTGCACTGGAAGTCATTTAAATGCCTATACAGATATCACAGTGTGAGCCCCGTAAAATCCCTACTCACACCACTAACCCCAAGTATCAGTGGATACCTGGGGCTCCTGTAAGTCAGCTGGGTCCATTTGTAGTGGAAGTCGGCGCTGCACAGAGCTCTTTAAATCCATTCATAAAAACACAGCTGAGTAATAATGCTCAGAGTTGTTTTTATGGGGTGCAGGCAGCTTTGGAGAGACCCTCCAGCTTATGTGACTGGTGCTGGGCTTTGCCACCTTCCCAGCACCAATATGTGTAAAATCGGCTGGGAACCAGGATCATTCAGAATTCAATGTAATTCTGAAAAGGGCTTGTTGATGGTGGTAATGTATCACCAACTACTGTGTTAAATACAGTAAAACCCATTTCTGATATTGGAATTGGTGGAAGTGGGTTACTGTTAGAGGTAAATGGGGAGAGAGAAAGTCTGATCTCATTGCCTATAATGGGATAATGTGAACAATTTAAAAACTGAACTATGTTTTAATCATTGGTTTAAAGATGCCAATAGAAAAAGAAACTCGGCCGTCGCTGTCTAACTAGACCGCAAGTCAATAGTGGCAGCTAGGGTAGAGGGCATGAAGAGAAAAAATTCAAATAGTAAAAGTATAGTAAGTGGTACAAGGGTATGTACAATACAGAGGAAGGAAGAGAAAGAAGGATAAATAGTTACAGAACCCTCACAAATAGTGAGGGATTAAACTAAAAATAGAGTGCTTGGGCAATTCTCGCCAACTGACGGCGAGAAGCCCACACAATTTCTTTGTTAGATCTAGTTGGTAGGTTCCTGTGTATCGACAGGAGTATAATCTGTTGCATGTCCCAGGTGGTTGAACAACGCTAATATTGTACACCGTACTTGTGTCAATGTATCAGGGTCTAGGATACAGTACAGTGTTAACGTCAGTAATTCAACTGAAGGGGATGCTGCTGCAGATTAGGTTTTGTGTATCAATAGTGGTATACACTGTAGCATATCCCCGGAGGTCAAATATAGATATTCACATACACTGTATTTGTATCAGAATGTGAGATACAATATACAATATAATGTCTTGTGATACAATTTGACTAGGGAGGGATATTGCTACAGAGAGAGTATAACTTATTCCTATCACAGCGGGTAAGCCTGTAGTCAAGGTTGTATGCGGTGGAGTGTGTGTCCAACAGAGCATACACGTACCTAAGTCCGTTTTAAGGAGTCATGAGTTAGTTTCGTCAATAGCAGAAATATCTACTTTAAATACCTATAGCAATGATACCGTAATGGCTAGTGACCTGGGTCGACAAGATCTCGAATATATAGGTAGAGATAGTAAGAAAAAGGTGCCTTCGAGGGTACCTGGTATAGTAAAAGGAGGATAAGAGAGTTAGACTGCTAGAGAGATAACAAACTGACCCCTTAGTTTACGGAGAGGTACTGGGCTACAGATTCACTTGCTGACACCTGTAGTATATCTTGGTCGATATGTGTCTCTGACTGTTCGTCCGCTGTCTCCCAATAGCGAGTAAGTAACAACGGTAAAGTTAAGTGTCGGGGGGGAGAGGAGGTGACGAGAGACACGGCAGGCAGGGTCTGAAGGATATGATGATAGGAACAAAAGAATCGTCGCGCCCCGACGCGCGTTTCGCCTTGCTTCAAAGGCTCATCGGGGGAAATGATTTCCCGTCATGCTGGGGTTTAAAAAGGGGCCGTCCCTGCATTTGATTGGTTTGCTGATTTGTGCAGGGAGTATGGTGGCCGAAATGGCTGAAAAAGGTTTAGGAGAAGCCTAAATCCTTGAATATATTGGACTGGCTGGACAGCCTAAGTCCAAGCATCAGTGGACTCGAGTTTATTGGTGTGTTAGCCAATGTGGGGGATATTCAAGTGACTAATCGTCATAGAGGTGACGGTAGTCTTAGTGGGTTACTATTGTCACGGTACTCCAATAAAGTGCATTGTACTTAAGGTTTTCAATTTGTCCGAATTGGTGTGTACGGATCACTAGCTAAAAGTAGCTTGTTGCAGGTAAATGGAGGTACATGCACAGTTGGATATTGTCCGGTGATATGGTACGGATGCCTAATATGCCGGTTGGATGGCATAAATTCTGGATGCGAGACCCGTAGAGTCAGGTGAGTCCCACTCAATCGGAGGGGCTCATGATGTCCTAGGGTAATCATATCCTTAGTGTAGGGATAGGGATATCTACATGGTGGGTGCAGTAGTATGGTGGAGGTGCCCGATTAATAGTGAGAGTTCTAGATATCGTTAAGGCAGTTTGGTAGTTAAGTTTTAGTGTCATAGACAGAATACACAATGTTACATACTGAAATGTAACAAGGAAGTGATCCATTATTGTCGGGTAACTAGGCAACCATACGGAATTCGAAAGGGACCTGTCTGGAGTATTAGGTGTCAAAATAAATATTAGTAGCTTGTTGCAGGTAAATGGAGATACATGCACAGTTGGAAATTGTCCGGTGATATGGTACGGACGCCTAATATGCCGGTTGGATGGCATAAATTATGGATGCGAGATCCGTAGAGTTAGATGAGTTCCACTCAATCGGAGGGGCTCGTGATGTCCTGGGATAAAACCTAATCTGCAGCAGCATCCCCTTCAGTTGAATTACTGACGTTAACACTGTACTGTATCCTAGACCCTGATACATTGACACAAGTACGGTGTACAATATTAGCGTTGTTCAACCACCTGGGACATGCGACAGATTATACTCCTGTCGATACACAGGAACCTACCAACTAGATCTAACAAAGAAATTGTGTGGGCTTCTCGCCGTCAGTTGGCGAGAATTGCCCAAGCACTCTATTTTTAGTTTAATCCCTCACTATTTGTGAGGGTTCTGTAACTATTTATCCTTCTTTCTCTTCCTTCCTCTGTATTGTACATACCCTTGTACCACTTACTATACTTTTACTATTTGAATTTTTTCTCTTCATGCCCTCTACCCTAGCTGCCACTATTGACTTGCGGTCTAGTTAGACAGCGACGGCCGAGTTTCTTTTTCTATTGGCATCTTTAAACCAATGATTAAAACATAGTTCAGTTTTTAAATTGTTCACATTATCCCATTATAGGCAATGAGATCAGACTTTCTCTCTCCCCATTTACCTCTAATTCTCTGTGGGTTACCCCCCGTTTTTCACTCTGCTCTCATATGATTAATCAACTTTGACCTTTTTGGCCATCTCCTATTAAAATTGGGTTACTGTTAGGGCTAGATTTAGGGGTCAGAGTAGGGTAGGGTTATACTTAGTTTTGGGGTAGGATTGGGGTAAGGTAAAGGTTAATACTGGGTGGGTTAATACTGTTTTAGGGTTAAAGGTAGTGTAGGGTTGAAGTTCAGAGTAAGATTAGGGTTGGCATACAGTGAGAGTTAGTGTAAGCATTGGGTAAGAGGAATGGTTGTTATCACATTAGTGTGGGGGTTGGTATAGGGTTAGCGTTAACTATCACAAATTAATATAGATCCTAAACACATTAGGAATTTAATGATCAGGAATAATATGTGAATCTATTTTGAGTTATTTTTAATTAATTGCACTACATGTGTAAAAATTATTATAAGCATAATAAGCATAATAAAAAGTTAAAAAAGCCCTTTCTGTCCTTTAAAATCGATGTATAATATTTATGGGGCCACTTGAAGAGAAATCCTTAAATCATGGTGCATCACACCAATGTCTGAAATTCAAGGTCTTGCTTTGGTTCAGAACATGGACCATTGGCTCCGTCCTTAAAAGGGTATATTTGAAATTTGCTTTTACGGTAATTCACTTTGATTCCTCACTTCAGTAAATAACCCCTTTGGTATTAAATAGTGAATGCCACATTGCCAATATCAGCAGTTTACATTTGACATTAAAAAGAAGACTTGACATCTGGCCCTATCCCATAAACCTGTGCATTTCATCATGTGCAGGGAGTTCTGCCCAATGCCTTCCCTATTACATAGGGAGCATTGCATTGGCTGGGAGATCGCCATCAGTTACTTGTTTCACAAAATATGTCTGGTAAAGCCACCCTACTATCAAATCACGGCGTGTCTTGGAGCTTTCTGGGTAAATAATGACATCACTGGAAAAACTATGACCAGCAATGCATTTAGCAAACACTTCCAGATATGTGAAAACATTGTATTTGTGGACACACGACAGTGTCAAACAGAAAGATTGGCTTTCTATATATTTAGCAATGACATGAATTCCTCTGGTAAAAGCATGTCATGATTTAAAAAGACAAAATCAAAGCTTGCTTGCACATTGCATGGTGCAGTTGGATAGACATGCTGTGTCCTGGCTCCGGGGTAAACGATCCTTGCTGGAAGATATTGATAAGATTAATTGCATCTGTATAAATGAACATCTTGACAGTATGAGCAATGAATGCTGTTTTAAGTCAGAACTCATATGGGTATCACAGCTGACCTGCCTTTATCAGCACGAATGCTTTAATACGGACGGACTCTCTCCTACTGGCAGATTCGCTGTCTTCCGTTTACCCCGTCTGCTGTAGTCCTCGCTATACCTTAGGAATTAGAAACAGCTGTGCCTATCTAATGCGGTGTTTACAGTTATTTAAGTGGAACTGTCATTAAAACACATAACATTAATCAAGATCGATGACAGTTTGGAACTATTTCAATGTTTTCATGTTTTTTTCTAATTTTATTGATTCTTATAGTTGTTATTATTAGTATTCACATCTCATTTTTCATGCATTAAATTGCATGCATGTATTCATTGGGGATGTATCTATTAAACAGTAATTTCTAATTTATTCTTTTCTAATTGGGGCAGTGGAATGTTTCTTTTAAAGCATTAACATGGCATTGGTGTAGACAGTGCATCTCGGCAGAAGACAAGCTGGACAAGTAGCTGATTACGTTCTACATGTAAGTTGTTCGTTGGTGTCCCACAAAACTCGGACCAATTCCCAAACCTACTCTGGGCTTGTTCCTTCAGTTATGAATATCAAGATGCATACTTCTTGTATCCTAACTTGTTGAACAAGCACACAAACAAAGAAAAACAAAAAAAAAGTATTGCAACTATGAAAGAGTGTAAAAAATGTATCCAGTTTGTGAATAGCTGGAATTATATTTCTTAAATTGCAAATTCTGATAGACATTGAAGGCACTGATTGTGACTCGTTTTAGTTTCCTCACATTTAGTAAAACCTTTAACCCCTTAAGGACCAAACTTCTGGAATAAAAGGGAATCATGACGTGTCACACACGTCATGTGTCCTTAAGGGGTTAAACAAATATTTAAATACAATTAAAAATGGTTTTGGCTCAGACTTGCCCCATTCATGTGGCTCTTGTACTCAATTTGTTTTCAGCAATATTGACTCAGTCTGGGACAGACAGATTGCCCTGGGTGAGTTCTATTTTATTAGTTAGTGCAATATTTCTCATGTTTCCTTCTATGCGTTACAACAATGTTAGATCCTCGGCTTCGGAAATGAGTTGAGCTGATAGAACCATCAGAGTCCCTGTAAATGTTTGTTATTACACCTAGAGTATGAAGTAGCTATTGTACCTCAACTGTGTATAGATTCTGCCTTATGTCAGCACTGTGGACAGATTTATTATTTATATGTATTATTAATATTATTATTATTATTAATCACTTAGCTCTTATCATGTAGGGCAGCAATGGCTGGCCAGCCCAGATTTTATGAAGTATGTTTCACATGATGCTGGCCCTTCATGCGGACAAGGCACCATGGAACACATTTCACAAGCATGCTGTGCCAGGATTCGCCCCACATACAGGAGATGATCATTGTGATTGGTGAGTAGGCTTTATTTACAATTTACTGCATGAAGGCATGCGTTCCTGTGTTGTGCAAACTTCAACCTTTCAGCAAGCAATAGTTGTGGTTTTCAATAATGGAGAAGATAAATTAATAGCCTGGTGCACATGAAAAATATTTGTTTAGTGATTCCATTGTATAGCGATTTGGAGTTTGGTCATCGCCGATAGTACTAAATTTGGGCAAAATGCGATTTATTTAAATTCAAATGCACAAGTCTAGAAATTAGAGAAAATTGCAATAAGCATGAAGTTACAAAAACTAGTTATCTTTCATTTATTGCTTAATCCTTCCACTACCAGGTTATTTCTAAAAAAAATAAGGAAACAGAAATATAGTTACATAGTTATATAGTTAAATAGCTGAAAAGAGATTTGCATCCATCAAGTTCAGCCTTCCGCACATTTGTTTTTTTGCTGTTGATCCAAAAGAAAGCAAAAAATATCAGTTTGAAGCACTTCCAATTTTGCAACAAACTAGGGAAAAAAATTCTTCTTGACCCCAGAATGGCAGTCAGATTTATCCTTGGATCAAGCAGGTATTACCCTACATTGAAAAATTATATCCTTGAACATCTGTATGGATAAAAAAAACTTCTTCAGGCAGAGAATTCCACATCCTTATTGTTCTTACAGTAAAAAAAAAAAAAAAACTTTTCTTTGCCTTAGACGAAATCTTCTTTCTTCCAGTCTAAACGCATGACCTCGTGTCCCATGTAAAGTCCGGTTTGTGAATAGATTTCCGCACAATAGTTTGTATTAGCCCTGAATATATTTGTATAATTTTATCATATCCCCTCTCAGGCGACGTTTTTCTAAACTAAATAGGTTTTAATTTGTTAACCTTTCTTCACAGCTGATATGTTCCATTACTTTTATTAATTTGTAGCCCGCCTCTGCACTTTTTCTAGCGCCCTAATAGAAAAAGTCCTCCATAATATTTATATAGGTATAAATAATGAGAGATTAAATGGCTTTCTTCATCATGCAATCCTTCCAATTTTTCTTTACAAACAAAATTAGTTTAGAAGTGCTGATATCAGCTATTTAACATAATATATGTGCTGGTATTTCTTGGAGAGCAGATTTCCAAAATATCTATTCTTTAGTCATTTTAATTACTTTCACGCAACAGTATTTGTGAAGAACTCTGAAATGTAGCAAATTAAAATCCAAACGGTAAGATGGGAGGAGGAGAGACACGTTTTAAAGAGTGAGAATTCAAAGTGAATTGAAAGTCAAAATTTAAATTGAAGGCTAAAATAGCTGACTTGGAAAAATTCTCCAAACCAGCTAAGCATCTGATTTGTCTATTTTGGCCCAATATTTGAATTTCACTTTTGATTAACTTTTAATAAATGACAATTTTAACTTTAGTGAACAAAACTGACAGTTGCAAGCAAAACCAAACATGAAACTTATATATAGGGAATTGGAAGATTAAATTGAAGAAATGGCTATGAATTGTTTATAAAAGTTTCTGTCTGGAAGCTCTCTGTGAACTAAAACTCCCACTATTCCTTGCCTACATATGGATATACATAAGAGGTTAAAAATAATGGGAGTTTAAATGAAAGCACAGCTGAGGAGTTACAGATTGGCGGCGCGTGATGTGAATATTAAAGTGATGGTACTTTTATGAAAAGGAATAAAAAGAATATTTAATAAGGCAAAAACAATCTTCCTGTAGATAAGTGGAAAATACATCATTTAGCACGCTTACAAATGTTCAAAGTACTGTAAATCCCCAGAAAAAAATAAGCTTTTTTTTCTGCAGAATACATTCTTACAAAATGTAGACTTTTAGTTGTCGAAGACCGAAGCTCAATTAATTTATAAATTGTGTTTTTTGTTCTTCCAAATACCTGGATTATGCAAATACATAAATAATCTTTAAATAAGCCATGCTTTGCCAGTTCTATTAGAAAGAGTGTTAGCTTAGATTGGGACTTATTCAAAAACTAGAAATTGTGGAGGATTGACAAGGAAATTAATGTTTTTGCCAGAATAGTAAAATACACTCCAACTCAGTTGTTTTGCAATTTAGTTATTTTGGCTTCAAATGTACATTTCCGCCGTATTTTTTCTACAATTTCTATTTACATGAATAAAGTTCAATAAATCGATGCAGGTCAGATCACAGTGCAATGTAAAAACCACTATTCATTTCTAAATAACCTACCTTGGAAAACAAATGCAGGGATTTAGTTATACCATAAGGCCATACCACGTGAAGCCCACCACTTTGACAAAGTGCACCGTCAAACTGAATTTCCATATTTGTTTCCTAAGATCATTTTCAGTAACCTTGTAAGAGTTAAAACTGTATTTTGTACGTGTTCCTAATGGGTTTATTATTATACAGAACTTCTAAAAAAAAATCATACAGAGCACAAAAATGTGCCTGACAGTAAAAGTGAAATTAAAATGATGACTGTCCAAGAGTGGACATGCCGGATGGATACATGTCTATAACTATGGGCACATTTCGCATCTAGGTCAACACTTTTTCAACAGCTTCTACAAGATTGTTCACTCAAGTCCAAACTGTAGTAAATTAAAATCTAAATTGAAAAATGGAGTCTGAAAGATTGCACTAGCCATAACCTGGAGATTCCATTTGTGTTCAGTCATGTAATTGAGATTTCAGTTGAATACAATACGAACTTTAGTAAATAACTCCCAAACAATCATTACTGGAGTTAATTTGGCAACATGATGTCTTATACCACTCCACTAACAAGACAATGACATGAAAACATGAGTTTATAGAAAGTTAGAAAGGGAACAGAGTAGATCTGTGTAAGGCGAGTAATTTTGGTTCAACTAAATCATAAGAAAGAATATTTGGGCACACTTCTGCTCTATCCTAAATGGCCAGGACTGGATTAAGAGCCAATTACGCCTGGTGCTGACAATTATGATGGGCCTAATTACAGAATCTTATCGACAGAAAGCACTAAAACAGTCATACCTCCCAAGCGTCATGTATCTGGTGGAGATGGTGCTGAAGGGAAATTCACAGGATATAGCTATCAGAAAACACATACCCTTTGCTAATTTCTCGTTTTTATCTTTCAAGTGAATCCCCCTAACAGCAGTGTCCGGTGAAGCAGGATTTCAGTGGGCGAGGTAAAAGGGTGGGCCACTGATGCAAATCATATAACCAGAACCGCCCAAAGGGGCGAAGATGCCCAAAAAGAGGATATGTCTGCACAAAGAATTAGAAAGTCAGCCTGGCGAGACTTCACATCAGGCTGCCGGCCAGTCAAGCAGGATGACCAATAAAGGGTGTACTGTGCTGACAGCACTCTGAGCTTGGCATAAATGCGTCTAGTGATGCGCTAGCTCTACTATTTCTAAGCACTTGCTGGTCCACTCCTCTCCTTACCTTCTTACTAGGTGGCATAAGCCACAATGTAAGCGAGACTGAGCAGTAAAAACGTTTGCAAAGTGTGCAAAGTCAGCTTTACCTTAACTAATTTCATTGTCAGCCAGTCCACACCAGTTTTGTTCCCCTACATCCCTCTTAAGTTTCCATTCTTAAGCAAAAGCATATGAAGAGTAGTAAAAGAAAAAAATGATTTAAACATTGGGCCTATCAGCCCTATGTTAATCTGGTCCTGCAAATGGCAGACTTTATTGCCCAAGCATCTATACGTTTATGGTGTGTTGCCAGCAAAGTGTTTGCAAAGAGTTTGAATGAATTATTTACCCTGCATTGCCTACTGAACTGTGTTGATTAAATTGACAACAAATGTATAGTTTACTTACCTGAAGTTCACATTTGCTTTTTCAAGATGGAAGCCAAGAATGGATGGGACAGTTCTGAGTACATCCACACCAACCCTAAATGATGTGAACGAAATATCACAATGCCAAAGTATGTGCTAGTGGTTTTATTCCTTAAATAGTAAATTGTGGACAAGTAAAATGCAGACTAGGCTAAGATAGTCCAAACAGACAATCCCTACATTTCATTATTTTTGTACCACTCAGGTAGTTTGGCCGGAATTGTGTAATTTGTTTATTAATTCACCATGAATTACTGCTTAGTAGTGATGTCCCGAACTGCTCGCCGGCGAACGCGGCGGGCGAACATATGCGATGGTTGGTCCGCCCCCTATTCATCATCATTGAGTAAACTTTGACCCTGTACCTCACAGTCAGCAGACACATTCAAGCCAATCAGCAGCAGACCCTCCCTCCCAGACCCTCCCACCTCCATGACGAATAGGGGGCGGACCGACCATCGCATATGTTCGCCCGCCGTATTCGCCACGAACAAGCTATGTTCGCCAGCGAACGGTTCCCGGCGAACAGTTCAGGACATCACTACTGCTTAGTGATTAACCCACTACGCGGTGGCACCATAATAAGTGACGACCAATGGGAAAAAAATTTAAATCATGTTTGCTCTGCTAATATGAGTAAAACATAAATAAATAGGAAATATATATTTTATCATTGTTCTAGGACTTTGGTTCTCAAAAGCTACATTTGACTCACGTTAATGTTAACGTGGCAGATGAACTTAGAATCTCTGAGTCAATTTAATCTATTTCAGAATAATAATAGCCATTCTAATTCTAATAATAATTTTAGTGCCAGTCCGAGGTGAGAAAGAGCACATTGTACACTGAGATGATTGCTTGCTGTAAACAAACAGGTTCTTGAAATGGTCGGCTGCAGAAAGAAACAAAGAAAGCAAGAATTGTAGTCTAAAGCAAATGTAATAAAGGTGCTTGGGACTTAGAATTGATGTCCCATCTGGAGCCCACATTACACTGCTTGAAATGTACTACATTGGGAACAGGAGAAATAGCAATGCAATGCTGTGTGAATGTATTAAACAGTGGATAAACCTGCATCAACAGAAAATACAGGCGGAAATACATTCTCTTATTGAACAGACAAAGCAAGCCACTCACAGGGTTATTTTTTAATTCAAAGCAAATTCAAGGTTAATTTAAAATGTTAGCTTAAAAAACTGATTTGGAAAAAACAGTCATGTTTTCAGGTCAATTGGTTTTGGTTTAAAATGTAAAAATTATTTTTAAATTCCCTTTACATCAGAAGGGACATTCTCTACTAGAAGAGAAATAAAAGGTGTTCTTTTAGGGGTGCCAGTAGACCTGGGCATATATTTACATGTATTAATGGATTTGGTATGAAAAGCGCTGTGGTATGTAGTATGCATGTAGATTGCACTGAACGTGATTGTTAGCCCTCCCGTTGATGGGAGGAAATGGTTTAAAAGAGCAGTTTATTCAAAGTCGATTTCAAAATTTGGGAAACTGTTTGGAAAAATAGCGGAACTGGAAAAATTATACTTCGACCTTAAAATTTTAATTCCCTTTGAATTCCACTTTAGCAGATAATCTTTTCACTCTTGTCTGAAAAAAACTGCACTTGTCAATATCTCCTACAAGGAAAGCCTAAGATTCTCCCGTGCCTTACATTCTGCCACTTTTTTGATATAAAATAAATAATGGACATTATGTCAGCAGGCTCATTCCACATTTTAGGCTTTAGCTGATTATGCACTTTTTTATATATAATTTGCATTAAAAACAAACAAAAAAAACACTAATATTGTTTTTTTCACTAAAGTGATAATTCAAAGTGAATTTTAAATTTAAGACTAAAATAGCCCAACTGAAAAATTATCTGACTTAAGATTGAAATTCACTTAGTTAATAACCATGTAAATATGATAGACACGATTCCACTTCACATTCGTGTTAAGCAGGTGGATATCTCATTTTTTTCCAAGCTGACATTGTATGTTTTCTTATTTTATTTTTCCATAACAGTTTAAACACAATCATGAATTACTTGCATATATCATGAGGTGAGAGCGAAACTGAAAACCATATTTACAAAAAAACTCCAGGAGGTTCTGGAGACTTACGTCACATAATGACTTCTGGAGTCTACACAAAGCACTTCCTATTACCTACCACGAATGCCTTTTACTGATCTCTTGAACTCTTTATTCCGATATCTTAGAAATGAGTACTGGACATTAGTATTATAACTCCGGGTAAAGGAAAATATCTGTATAAATCATTTATCTTTATTAAATGACTCCACAGGAATCTAATTAAACATTTAACCCAGTCATGTGTTAAATGTTTAATTCAATTAAAAGTTAGGAAGAAATATATTCATTCATAAAAATAACTAATATTGGAGTAACGTAACACTGCAATCAGGGGGAGTTACAAGCTCACAGCTATGGGATGGTGATGATAAAATAAGGAAATATATTTTTTACTTATTTGTACATATTTAGTAGTCTAAAAAGAAATCTGCAATAATTGGTTTGAGACTCCCTTAATTTGATATGCTATTATGTATTTAAAAGGTTCAGGATAATTTGGCACAATAATACGGGAGCTGCTTAAATGCTAATCCTAACCTTTAAACCTTAAAAGACATGTGAAATGTGTTTTATTCCGAAATGGAATTCGTCTGAAATTCAGCAATTTAGAAGCGTTCCAAACTGAGAAAAACTAAAGAATTGAATTAATTTGTTTCAGATCGATTCGTTTTGCTACAGCTTGTAGATAGGGTTATCTTTATCATTGATACAATGAGATGATAAGGTAGATAACGAGTTAACATAGCTAATATTAATTAGTAATTTAACTATTTGCAAATTGCAGAAAGGAGTACATTACAAGTATTTAATAATTGCATTATTATTATTATTACTATTGGTTTCATTACCTAATATATGTTACCACTATTGTGTAAGTTGTGTATTATCCAATTTCGGGATTTGTAACCTTGTGACTGCTACATTTTGGATATATTCTCCATAGGGAATAAAGAGTGCCCGAATTTCGGTAATTAACACATTTCTTTCCAAATTTCTTTAATCAAATCAAAAATGTAAAATAAATGAGTCATAAAATAACATGGCACATTTTGTTTGTCATTAACATATCCATGTTTTAATCTCAATCCCAACCTTAAACAATCCCAACCTTAAACAATAAAACATTTCTTCTTCTCAGCCACCATCTAAGATGGATTTTATTAACAATTAATCTACAATTATTCTTGACTTTGATAAAATAGGGATGCACAACATTTGTGGCAGGGCAGGAATGGGGGATTGGGACATTAAATGAATAGAATTATTGTGTTTCCTTAAAAAAAACAAAAAACAACAACGTTATTCTGATTTACAGAGTCTTAATGTGTTTGCTACTTTCAGGAGTTTAAAGATCTCTGACCTTTGCTATCACATGTGACAGGCTGGCTTGCAAGTGGAACTGAACTCAGCTGTGAATCTATTTGCCGAAATAAATAGCAGATGTAAAATCAACAAAACAAAGTGTTCAACCCCTGTACAAATTACACTAGTTTGTGAATCAAAGTAGGTATCTTTCATTTGTATTTCTCCTGTAATTTGTTTACTAGTAATATTAAAAAGCTAAAATATTAAAGGAAAACTATAGTGATAGTGCCCTCTGGCCCCTCTGGCCCCCATTTTAAGCAAATTGAATGCGATGAGGAAAATGTGGAAGCTTTATGGGTAAATATCTGCTTGGGGGAAAAGAAGGGAAACCAACTATTGGTTGGGATATGTTATAAACCACCTAATGTTAATATTGACGAGGAACAACAGCTGTTTGAGCAAATTGAGAAAGCTGCAAATCTTGGTAACACTTTAATTATTGGAGATTTTAATTACCCAGACATAAATTGGGACATAGGGACTAGTAGCTCAGCAAAGGGAATTAGGTTTTTAAACTTGTTAAATGACAACTTCATGTCACAACTTGTACAAGCACCAACTAGAATGGACGCTTGTCTGGACCTGGTTTTAACAAACAACGTTGATCTTTTGACCAACATTCAAGTAGGTGAGCACTTGGGAAATAGTGATCACAATATAGTGTCCTTTGAAATAAACTCAAAAAAACAAAAGCACATGGGGTATACTAAAACATATAATTTTAAAAAGGCCAATTTCAATAAGATAAGGGAAGCTTTACAATATATTGACTGGCATAAACTCTTTAGTGAAAAGAACATTGAGGATAAATGGATCATCTTCCAACAAATATTAGAAAGGTACATTTCTCAGTATGTACCATTGGGAAATAAGTATAAAAGAAACAAATTAAAACCAATGTGGCTTAGTAGAGAAGTAAAACAAGAGATTAAAAATAAGAAAAGGGCATTTAAAGCATTTAAATCAGACAAATCAGATGCATCTTATAAAAGATATAAGAAAGCAAATAATGCGTGCAAAAAGGCAATTAAACTTGCTAAACTTCAAAATGAAAAAATGATAGCTAAAGAGAGCAAAACCAACCCCAAAGCATTTTTTAAGTACATAAATTCCAAAAAACCCAAAAATGAAAGTATAGGTACACTTAAAACTGAAACGGGGGTGTTAGTTAATGAAGACCAAGAAAAGGCAGGAATTCTAAATAACTATTTCTCCTCCGTATATATTAAAGAAGAACCCATGGCAATAGATGTGCAAATGATTGCTACTAAAAACTTGCAGAATAATTGTAATTGGTTAACTCAAGACAATGTGCTGCAGCAACTAAAGAAAGTTAATATAAACAAAGCTCCAGGGCCTGACGGTATCCATCCACGTGTACTTAAGGAACTAAGTGTAGAAATAAGTGAACCTCTGTTTTTAATCTTTCAAGATTCTTTTCTTTCAGGAAGTGTTCCGGAGGATTGGAGGAAGGCAGATGTGGTTCCTATATTCAAAAAGGGTTCAAAATCCTTGCCTGGAAATTATAGACCTGTGAGCTTAACTTCTGTGGCTGGTAAAATATTCGAAAGGTTATTAAGGGATAATATTCAAGAATTCCTTGAGAAGAATATGGTTATCAGCAAAAATCAGCACGGTTTTATGAAGCACAGGTCATGTCAAACTAACTTGATTGCGTTCTACGAAGAAGTAAGTAGAAGTATAGATCAGGGTGTTGCAGTGGATGTGATATATTTGGATTTTGCCAAGGCATTTGATACAGTTCCACACAAAAGATTAGTTTTCAAACTCAAGGAAATCGGTCTCGATGAAAATGCTTGTTCTTGGGTAGAACATTGGCTTAAAAACAGAATACAAAGAGTTGTCGTTAATGGTAAATTTTCAAGCTGGACAGAGGTGGCAAGTGGTGTCCCTCAGGGGTCTGTTCTGGGACCCCTTCTATTTAACATGTTTATAAATGATCTTGAAGACAGCATTGAAAGTCATGTTTCAGTGTTTGCAGATGACACAAAACTTTGTAAAATAATACAATGTGAGCAAGATATTACTTTGCTGCAGAAGGATTTAGATAGACTGGAGGACTGGGCACTCAAATGGCAGATGAAATTTAATGTTGAAAAATGCAAAGTTATGCACTTCGGCGTAAAGAATACACAAGCAACGTATACCCTTAATGGAAGCGAATTAGGGATAACAACACACGAAAAGGACTTGGGAATTGTTATAGACAACAAACTATGCAACAATGTGCAATGTCAATCAGCAGTGGCCAAGGCCAGTAAGGTATTGTCATGCATGAAAAAGGGCATTCATTCTCGGGACGAGAATATCATTTTGCCTCTCTATAAATCACTGGTAAGACCACATATTGAATATGCTGTGCAATTTTGGGCACCTGTTCTAAAGAAGGATATCATGGCACTAGAAAAAGTGCAGAGGCGGGCTACAAAATTAATAAAAGGAATGGAACATATCAGCTATGAAGAAAGGTTAACAAATTTAAACCTATTTAGTTTAGAAAAACGTCGCCTGAGAGGGGATATGATAACATTATACAAATATATTCGGGGCCAATACAAACCATTGTGTGGAAATCTATTCACAAACCGGACTTTACATAGGACACGAGGCCATGCGTTTAGACTGGAAGAAAGAAGATTTTGTCTAAGGCAAAGGAAAGGTTTTTTTACTGTAAGAACAATCAGGATGTGGAATTCTCTGCCTGAAGAAGTGGTTTTATCAGAGTCCATACAGATGTTCAAACAGCTACTAGATGCATACTTGCAAAGACAGAATATTCAAGGATATAATCTTTCAATGTAGGGTAATAACTGCTTGATTCAAGGATAAATCTGACTGCCATTCTGGGGTCAAGGAGGAATTTTTTGTCCTAGCTTGTTGCAAAATTGTGCTTCAAACTGGGTTTTTTTTTTTTTTTTTTTTTTTTCCTTTTGGATCAACAGCAAAAAACAGGTGTGAGGAAGGCTGAACTTGATGGACGCAAGTCTCTTTTCAGCTATCTAACTATGTAACTATGTAATATGTCCATTGCAGCCCCTCGAGTTTCAAATAAAGGGTTAAAAAAAACGTTTTTTCACTGGCCCGATTCTAGCACCAATGTCCCTTGGCACTGGGTCATGCTCCACCTCCTCCGACGTGAGCCCATGGTGGGGTTCTAAAGCACATGCTTGGTGAGCTCCGCGCAAGCATTAGGCCTTCCCCAAAAGAAAATCATTTCCTCAATTCTTATTTATTTATTTAATATTTATTTATTATTGCCATTAATATAGCGCCAACAGATTCCGTAGCACTTTACAATATTATTAGAGGTGGGATTTAACTATAAATAGAACAATTACAAGAAAACCTACAGAAACGAAGGTTTGAAGAGGGCCCTGCTCAAACAAGCTTACAGTCTATAGGAGGTGGGGTATAAAACACATTAGGACAGGAAATAGCAATCAAGTAAAGCAGAGCTGGAGGAGAGAGCAGAGTGCTGCCCTTTAGGAGAGAGCAAGAGACAGGTATGTGAGGTGGAGGTTAGTCTGGGAGGCAATAGGTTTCCTAAAGAAATAGGTTTTAAGGCACTTCTTAAATGATTGAAGACTAGGGGAGAGTCTGATGGAGGTAGGCAGGCTATTCCATAGGAAGGAAGCCGCCCGCGAGAAGTCCTACAAGTGCGAGTTGTCCGTACGGGTGCGAGCAACGGACAAAAGAAGGTCACGGGCAGAGCGGAGAGACCGAGAAGGGACATACCTATGGATCTGTGAGGAGATATAAGAGGGGCTAAGATTATTCAGTGCTTTATAGGGATGGGTTAGCACTTTGAATTGACTCCTATAGTATACAGGAAGCCAATGTAAGGACTGACAGAGGGGTGAGGTGTGAGAGGACCGACTAGAGAGGAAAATCAGTCTGGCTGATTTCCTATTCAATTTCCAATTCCAATATGCAAAGAGTGAGGATGTCCAGCATCATATCACAGAGTCAGGCTTGTTTCACAGAGTTTCTTTAAAACTCCAAGAAACGCCTTGGAGTGGCTGGTAAACAGCAATATTAATATTAATATAATAATACAGTGGCTTGCAAACAGCCACTAGAAGCAGTTTTAACTCCCTAGTGTAAACATTGCAGTTTTGAAAATCTACAATTTGTTACATGGCAGGGTTAAGAGAACTGGGTCACTGCTTCTAGATCACTTCAATGAGATGAAGTGGTCTGGGTGCCTATAGTGTCTATCTTGGTATATCTCAAAATTCTAATTAGTTCACACAATTCTAAGCTAGCTGTCTATACTGATGTGTATTAATGTCTCTTGATTTATCCTCTGAATATTGTGATAGTGGTAAAGAAATCATTTTATCTTTTCTGAAGATTGTGGTACCGGTAAATAAATTATTTTATCCTCCACATATCTAGAATGTTACATCATTTAAACAGCTCATTATTTGGATCATATTTCACCACATGTCCTTTTTTAGATTATAAATATTATCTGCATTGTTCAAAACGAGTTTAGGTTTCATTTTCTTTAGGAAAAAACAAACTTAATTTACACTTGTTCAGCTCAAAATATATATTTGTGAAAACACGGTACATTTGTTGAGGTGACTGTGTCATATAAGCACATTATGATGATTAAAATTAGCTAATGAAAGTCACTGTTAAAACATCTAATCGTGTTTCTTTCGCTATCACAAGAAACTATGTTGCATATTTATGAAGTTGCAAATGTGCAGAGAAGTAATGGTCATCGGAAAACTGGCAAGGCCATATCTCCATATCTCTCTCACAGGATGTAAAGCAGAATAAGAAACTATTTTTAACAAGTACTTACAGAAAACACAAAAACGGGTAAATGTTGGTGAAGAATTAGTTTTCCAATCTTGGATATTTTTGCTGAAGTTTTGTCACTTTCTTAAACTCTCTGCGATGTATCATTCAGTGATTAAAACTGTTAGTAGGAAAATAAATACATATTAAAAAGTCAACATGCATGCTGAACTAATTATCAGCAAGTGAATTCTTAAATACTGCCACGACATTAAAACCACTGACAGGTGAAGTGAATAGCATTGACAATGTCGTTACAATGGCACCTGTCAAGACGTGGAATATATTAGACAGCAAGTGAATTTCATGTGTTGGAATCAGGAAAAATGGGCAAGTGAAAAGATCTCAGTGACTTTGACAAAGGCCAAACAGTGATGGCTTGACAACTATCAGAGCGTATCCAAAACGGCAAATTTCATTGTGTGTTACTGATATGCAGTGGTCATTACCGACCAGAATTGGTGAAAGGAAGGACAACCGGTGACCGGGCATAAGGGTCATAGGCTTTCGAGCCTCATTAATTCATGTAGGTAGCAAAGACCATGCTGCACATGATAGAAAGGTGTCAGAACACACAGTGTATCACAGTTAGCTGCGTATGGGACTGCATAGCCTCATACTGGTCAGAGTGATCGTGATAAACCCCTTCAACCACCGATAGTAACTTGGGAATGAGCTTCAGAACTGGACCATGGAGCAATAGAAGAAAGTTGCCTGGTTTGATGAATAACATTTTCTTTTAGGTCAGGTGGATGGACAAGTGTGTGCATAGTTTACCTGAGCAAGAGATGGCAGCAGGATGCACTATGGGAAGAAGACAAGCCAATTGGATGCAGTGTTATGCTCTAGGGTGGCAATGTTCTGCTGGTAAAGCCTTGGTTCTGGCATTCATGTGGATGAAACTTTGACATGTACCAACTACCTAGAGATTGTTGCAGATCATGTACATCTATGCGTGGCAATGGTGTTCCCTGATGCCAGTGGCCTCTTTCAGCAGGATAATGCACCATGCCACACTGCAAAAATTGTTCGGGAATGGTTTGAGGAACATGGCAGAGAGTTCAAGAAGTTATCTTGGCCTCCAAACTTCCCAGATCTCAATCCGACATCTGTGGGATGTGCTGGAACAACAAATCTGATCCATGGAGGTAAACCTCACAACTTGCAGCACTTAAAGGATCTGCTGCTAATGTCTTGATGCCAGATACCACAGGACATGTCTTATAGAGTCCATGAATCAATGCATCAGAACTGTTTTGCCAGCACGAGGGGGACCTACACGATAGTAGGCAGGTGGTCCTAATATTGTGGCTTGTCAGTGTATTTCCCTGTTGCAGGTGCAAATATTAGCACTCATCTAAAATAAACCAATATAAGATGAGAGATGGCAGGAGTTGTGTTAATATGACACTCAAAACATCATTACAACCTATGCTATTTGCATGTCATGGTTCTGATCAGGTCAGAAAAGAGACTTATACCGGGGCTGACTTTATGTTCTTCATTGGAATTATTTGACATGCTTTTGACTTGAAATGATAAGTGAAGTAAGACTTAAAGGGAAATGGAAATGATACAGCCAAAGCAGAACCTATAAGCGGGATTGCAGGTAAGTGTAATGGAAGATAACAGAAATAGTGCCCCAGGCGATTATAGACAGAAGGTAGATGGAGAACCTATAAATGGAATTATAGGTTAGAAGAAAGAAGGAGAACATATAAGTGGAATTATAAATGAGAAAGGGAAACAATACACAATATGTGGGAAGAAAGTGTTAGCAACCAGTGCTATAAACCACCTGAGTGGGAACCCCTTATACCACTCTAAATAACAAAATATAAATACATACAATTGGTGGAACACTTTGGGCGGATCTATAGGAGAAATATATCACATAGGGTAATATTGTAAAGGCAAGTAAAATAATTAAGAATCAAGAGTAAATACTCACAAACATGGAGCCAAATAAAATCATAAGGCTCTCATGAATAGCGCAGGAGGACTCTTTTAGGACGCCCTCAATCCTGCTTCCTGATGTATTTGATGCAGGTGATAGATGAAAAAAAAGACGTCTTTATGAAAGGATAATTCTTTATTGTAAAAACATGCACCTATATATAAGTGCTGATGCTGGTTAAAAATAGTATATCTGGGATATCTCTATATGGGTACTGTCTGGAATCAGGTCAGACCCAATCATAAAAGTCCCAAAAAAAAAAAAAAAAACAGATTTAAAGTCCAATGTGTCTTGTAAAAAGTCCAAATGGTACCTTTGGTAGCTTCTGTACCAATGCCGATACGCGTTTCGCCCCTATGGGGGCTTCCTCAGTCGGTGTAATGTTCTAATGGGTCCTCTTCTCTTTATACATCTTCTTACTGGCGTTTATTCCCGGGTTTTTTTCCTCGTTGCTTCCGGGTTCCGGCGTTATGCGCACGTGGAACGCAACGTGCGTTCCAACCTGTACGTCGTGCGCTCCACTTCCGGGTCGCATAGAGTGACGTCATTAATTGTTGCGACCCTTGCGTCCCTGGAACGCACGACGTATCGAATGTGCGTTCCAGTACATCCTATATACTTAGATGATATACAAAATTATTACAGTATTTAGTTTAAAACGGGAAATAGCAGCAATGGCAATCGAATACATATTACAGTATTAAGTTTCAAACGGGAAATAGCAGCAATGGCATACACTCCTACAACTGTACCATGTAGCACCAAATTTCATAGCTGTCAATGGTGTACACTTCCATAACTAGCTGTTCCTGATTGTAACTACATCTATATTAAAAAACCATATTAGGTTAATATTAATAAAATATACCTAAATAATTGATTTACAAAATTACATATGATACCAATATATCAACATATGATTAAATTTCGTAGTCATCTTATGTAAAAACAAAATTACATATGATACCAATATATCAACATATGATTAAATTTCGTAGTCATCTGCCAATATATCAACATATGATGGAGGGAACAACTACTGACCTACAAACCAAAGAAAAATGATGAAAAAACATTACAGAATGCTCGGTTTATATGCAATTTCAATGGCAACAGCAAAAGAGTTAATAGAACCATTAGAAAGTATTGGCACGTCTTACAAGACGACCCAATACTTAAGAAAGTGCTACCTACAAAACCTCAGATTATTTATAGGGGGGCCACAAATTTAAAGAGAACCATAGTCCATAGTAGTAAGGAACCCCATGCACCAAAGCACTTTTTGAATCAAACAAAAGGTTTCTTCGGATGTGGGTCCTGCCTACCTTGCAGAACCACGAAGAGCGTAAAAAGGCATATAACAGAGGTTAAAGAATCCACGAATACCATCTTTTTCATTAAGGATCAATTGACTTGTTATTCAAAAGGGGTTATATATCTCTTGAAGTGCCCATGCAATTTGGTATACATAGGAAGGACTATTAGATGCGTTAATGTGAGGGTCTCAGAACACATTAGGAATATTAAAAAGGGATTAGAAACTCACAGCGTCTCTAATCACTTCAAGATACACCACAACCAAAACCCAGAAAACCTCTTTTTTTGTCCCCTTAAATTAGTGAAAAAAGATTGGAGAGGTGGGGACTATATTAACAAACTAGGGAAGGAGGAAATGAAGTTTATTTTTAATTTTAACACTTTAACACCACATGGTCTTAATTCGGATTTCGAATTGTGTCACTTTTTTTAAAACAGCACATATTTTAGATCTATATTTTATTTATATTTTTACATAAGATGACTACGAAATTTAATCATATGTTGATATATTGGTATCATATGTAATTTTGTAAATCAATTATTTAGGTATATTTTATTAATATTAACCTAATATGGTTTTTTAATATAGATGTAGTTACAATCAGGAACAGCTAGTTATGGAAGTGTACACCATTGACAGCTATGAAATTTGGTGCTACATGGTACAGTTGTAGGAGTGTATGCCATTGCTGCTATTTCCCGTTTGAAACTTAATACTGTAATATGTATTCGATTGCCATTGCTGCTATTTCCCGTTTTAAACTAAATACTGTAATAATTTTGTATATCATCTAAGTATATAGGATGTACTGGAACGCACATTCGATACGTCGTGCGTTCCAGGGACGCAAGGGTCGCAACAATTAATGACGTCACTCTATGCGACCCGGAAGTGGAGCGCACGACGTACAGGTTGGAACGCACGTTGCGTTCCACGTGCGCATAACGCCGGAACCCGGAAGCAACGAGGAAAAAAACCCGGGAATAAACGCCAGTAAGAAGATGTATAAAGAGAAGAGGACCCATTAGAACATTACACCGACTGAGGAAGCCCCCATAGGGGCGAAACGCGTATCGGCATTGGTACAGAAGCTACCAAAGGTACCATTTGGACTTTTTACAAGACACATTGGACTTTAAATCTGTTTTTTTTTTTTTTTTGGGGACTTTTATGATTGGGTCTGACCTGATTCCAGACAGTACCCATATAGAGATATCCCAGATATACTATTTTTTTTTTTTTTTTTAATTCTTTATTTTTGTAGTGCAACAAAAATTATAACAGTAGGCGTGCGGTGCCCCAATAGCATTCCTCACGCTGAATATCGACATTTTAACAGTGGGGTTATTCATATATCTGTGCACATTTGTCATTTATATCAAGATTGTCCACGTTTAAGCTCTACGCTGAGTATACATGTAACATGTGGTCCTGGTTTAGCTGCGCAGGTCCAACGAGACCTTAGCGGTGCAATGCGTTATATGCTTTTATAGTGCATTCAGTCTAGTCACTGGCTTATCTGGTTATCATGCTCTATTTTTGACAAGTATGAGAATGACAAGTATATTTCAGGTTCACAGGTGATTACAGTGTCATGGCTAGTTAAGAAATGCACATTTTTTTATGGTTTAATTAAACAGGCTGAAACATAGGACCGGAGAAAAAAATGGAAGTACTTGCCTATAATAAACAAGCTCGATCATTTGTGTAAGGTACTGACATTGACTAGGAATAAGCTCTTACGTTTCTTGTATAGGCTAATCTATGGGTCCAAGCACTGGATCCAAAAAGTAAAATTAAATAACACATTGCTAGCAATAAAACATTGAGATGAACATATAGGTAAACTAGTAACCTGGCTCCTTATGAAGCTGTGAATATTCATACAAAGGTAGTTAACTGTAGGTAGGGTTAATTCTGCTTTGTGACCACTGGGTACTGGTCGCACCGTAAAGACTCTTAGGGAACAGTTAGTTTAAGTTCTCTGCCAGAGAACTGGTGTACATTACGTGCTGTCCGTTTATCCTACACCTCTTATGGGCCATCGGAGCTTGGCAGGCTGTATGGTCAGTAAGGGTAGGGCCCCTCCAGGGGAAACTCCGGGCGCTTCATTGTCGTGTCTATCTGCTGAGCCATGCCGCTGGGGCAGGGTCGCCTCCATTGCGTTGGGCATGTGAGGGGATTCTGGCTTCTTTGGTTCCCTCTGTGCTGTTGCTTTACGTGGGCGAGGTGAGTGTAGGGCTCTCTGCCACCATTTTCCCCTTTTGTGTTCTGGCGGTGCTGCACTCTGTTGTCGAGGGGCGCGGTTGCTCGCTGTGAGTAGTGACCCCTGTTGCTGCTTGTTCTTTAGGGGGGTGCGATGTGGGGGGAATCTCGGGGTGAGCCCCTGTTGGGACTTTGGGCGATTCAGCCGTGGCCGAGAGTGGAAGTGCTGGGGCCTGCATCGGATCCCCCCCCTCCGTCTTCCCGCTTTCTTTGTCCCTTTCCGTGTCCGAGTCGGCATTGTGGGTTTCGATGTGGAGAGACTTGGAGCTGCTGCTGATGGGACCCCTTGCAGGGCACCCCTGCGGTTGTCTATTTTGGCCCAGAAGGCCGCCAAAAGTCTGTCTATTCTCTCCGATAGAGGGAGCAGGACAGGCCCAGGTGCCTGAGCCCACATGGCTTCCGCCATCTTGGGTGTCGACAGCCCGGGGGTGTCGGTGCACATGGGTTTATACATCAGCATTGGACTACCTGCTTCTGTTGCCGGGATGACCCCCACCGGCAAGGGGGGGGGAGGAGAGGGAGTTCCTGGCGAGTCTCTGGTGCAGCGGGTTCCAGTAGGCAGGGGGATCGTCCGTCTCACCCACGCCGCTCGGATAGGCCGCATGCAGGCCTCGGTTCTACCCTCTGGATGCAGTCGCCAGCGTTGTTCAGGATAACTATTTAGCTGTTTCGCCACTGTACATCTCTGTTGCTGGGGCTGGGAAGCTGGCTGCATGTATGTATTTGCAATAATTTTTGTCATTTTAAAGGTTTTAAGCCAGGAGCTCATCTGCTGTGCGACCGTTCTGCTCGGCTGTCAGGCTCCGCCCCCAGATATACTATTTTTAACCAGCATCAGCACTTATATATAGGTGCATGTTTTTACAATAAAGAATTATCCTTTCATAAAGACGTCTTTTTTTTCATCTATCACCTGCATCAAATACATCAGGAAGCAGGATTGAGGGCGTCCTAAAAGAGTCCTCCTGCGCTATTCATGAGAGCCTTATGATTTTATTTGGCTCCATGTTTGTGAGTATTTACTCTTGATTCTTAATTATTTTACTTGCCTTTACAATATTACCCTATGTGATATATTTCTCCTATAGATCCGCCCAAAGTGTTCCACCAATTGTATGTATTTATAAGTGGAATTATAGGTTTAGAAGGAAGAGGGAGAACCTATAAGTGGAATTATAGGTTTGGAAAAAAGAAGAAACAATACCTATAAGCAGAATTATAGGCAGTATAAGGAAAGAACAGAAATAAGGAGTTAGACAATATGCCCCAAGAGAGATAATGAGTTAGGTAATATGCCCTAAGCAGATTATCAGGTCTCAGGAGAACCTATAAGATAAACTATAGGTGAGGAAAATAAGGAGAACCTATAAACTGACTTATAGGTAAAAGAAAAGGACAGAAATAAAACTTAAGCAATATGCCCCAAGCAAGTTATCAGGTAACAGGTAAATCAAGAGAGGGAAAACCTATCAGAGAAATTATAGGTTACTGGCAAACATAATTTAATAAAGACAGAAATAAACAACATATGAAGGTTTGACGAATTCAGGTAGTTAGACTTTTAGTTGATCAGTCTTTTTTGGTTGGAGGCTCTAATGCAATAATCAGATAGTTGCAGTAGGGTTAATCAGGATAGAATGCAAATAATAATAAGGAAAATATTGTATTATTCAGGTTGCTTGTGTTGAATCCGGTAGTTGTAAGGTAGGTTTGCAAGTAGAAAGGTAATAGAGTCCAGTATGAAATAAAGCAGGATGCTATTGATGGCGAGGTTTAGTTACCAAGCTTCTTGGGAAAGAGAAGACTGGAAACAATGCAAGTTGTTTGGATAATTCATGGTTCAAAGGTATTCAAAGTTGAACAGGTTTTCTCAGTATGAGCCAAGATCAGAAGTTATATCAGGTTCAGAACAAGAACTTCCATCATTGTGAAGGCAACTTGTGCAGCATGGTGTAGCCCCTTATAACAGATTTTGAAAGATCGTGCTATGCAGGTGAGAGAAACCTTTGATAGACATGCAGGCAGACAGCTTATCTCCTGAGCCACCTTTCCTGCTGTCTATCTGGATTTACAGACAGCTATACTTATCTTTTCCCGATCAGACTAAATAGCCACCTCTAATGCAACATGCGTTCCACATTGCGATCACGTGACGCGGAAGTGTTGTTTAGCTGCGCGTCACGTGATCATTTTAAAATAGTTAGTCTTTTAAACTTTCGTTTTTGTGTTTAAATGAATGTACCTATATTATATGTTTTATATGTACAATAATTTATGTTTTATTCAGCTATTTGATTTGTATCTTTATATTATGCGACTGATGACGTCATTTTGGCAGGATTTTCAAAATTCCAAACATTACTGTATCTTATATAAACCATTGTATGTCAGGTGTGTCCCTCTTTTTTACTATTATCTACTTGAAGAAGCCCTTGCGGCGAAACACGTTTAGATATTAATTTTATTACTTTACAATAAAGAAAATACTTTGGCATAAAACATTTTATAGCCATTTTGATTTCTTTTTCACCTGACTATACATATACTATCTACCTGACGAGAAGCCTAAAGAATCCTTAGGTGGGGATGATACCACCCAAGCGCCTACATTGAGCAGTACAAGCCTGCTCTATATACTGTGAGTAGTATATTTATTCTCTTTTTATACCTTTTAATTACTATACAGAGAGCACTATATACTTTATTTTTCCTCCCTGGGTCGAATAATACCAACTTGGACGTTGAATCTGAGCCAGATACTCGCCAATCAATATTACTCCGCATATCCTTGAGTGGGGATTATTCCACTTCACGTGCGTTATATCAGAGCTAGGTTCTAGCTCTGAAAAGTGTGAGTAAGACTACTTTTATTTTATTTACCATTTAATTCATCTATATACTGTGCCATTGGAGTTCCTCTTGTTTTTTTCTACACATATTACTTCACTGGATTTCAAGGACACCTTTGTGAAGACATACCCCATTTACGCCTCGGGATCCCTGTTCTTATACATGGCATCTACCATTATGTACTTATGATAAGTGTTTTGGACTATTGCCAATTATCCATGTATATTTCATTTAATATTTAATATTAAATTGTATTATTTTATATTATTTGTTATATACACTCTTATATGTTTTACTGTATATTTTAGGCGCAACCTTTTTTTTGTTCTATTTTGCATCATTTGATAGACTAGTGGCTAGGGAGGCCACTAGTGGTGAAAAACTGGTATATATGGAAATAAAACAGAAGAAAATAAACAATATATTGGTTGTAGTGTTAGAATCCTGACATGCATAGGTTATAGTGCAATAAGGTCCCTGTACATTTACCCATGCCCTCAGATTCTTATAACCACAATGGCACACCTAAAATCCCACCCTTCGGTGGCAAATGGTCCTACTAGAAGACTATACTTTCTCATATGCCTTCAGAATATTAAAATTGTGAGAAGGCGCTATGCAGGAAAAAGTTTTCTCAGACAGGGTTCCTCACATTAGTGCCTTTCCCAAACTTGTGAATGGAGATTCAGCACCCCTATGTCAATGATGTTCAACTGCCGTCAGCTTAGGCATCAGTTCCTCTTTGATGATTGACATAGTTCATAAACTTTCATATTCCATAAGATAATTTGTACATGGAGCTTGCTTGACTCCAAGTTATAACATGACTGCGCATTTGATGAAGCGGCTAAAATGTGTTATTAACCCTGGAATTTTTTTTCTTTATAATTGCTAAAAGACAAAATTAGCGTGTGTAGGTGGATGCATGTTGGTGTTAAATAAACGCCTTAGACAACGCCCTTAGACAATGGGTTACACAGCAACATGATCGAAACCTATGATTAAAAATGTCAGAAATGTGATTAACTGCGTGAAACATTTCATAGACTATTGATTAGTAGAGTATATAAGGTGACAGGTGACAGGCTCGCTTTAAATGATGGATAATTCTTATGAAGAATGATACATCCGCAAGAAAAAATCTTAATTATTTCATTGAATATATTATTATAGTGGCCGTTTTAGCAGTCATGTCCAACAAACCATAATAGTTAGAACTTTAGAAACTTCCAAATTGTGTATCTGTTTATCCATATATTAATTAACGAGATAAATACAATTTCTGACTAATCTATTCTTCCTGAAGGCACAATGGATATTTTGCATAAATTTGGAAATATAAAAATACGTTATTTTCTTTGCACATTGGAATGGAATGACCTTGTCAAGTTATCATTGGATTTTAAAAAAAAATCCCGTACGTAACTGTTTCTGTGGGATTAAAAGGTGTTAATTTTAATTTGTGGGTCTTTACATGGATAAAGCACACATACATCCACGGGTTAAGTAAAGCTTTGAATTTGAATAAACAGAATTATTTGAAACTAATTTTGGAACAAAAATATTAAGATGACCAAGCTTGTTTAAATTCAGCAATTAAAACACATTCATTTTGTGCCAAATAAATTTCTCTTTCTACAATATACACTGTGATCAGTCACAGCATTACAGCCACCTGCCTTCATCTTGTGCTGCAAAAACAACATCAAATGTCAAGGCATGGACTCCACAAAACATTTGAGTGTGTCCTGTGGTTTCTGGCACCAAGACATTAGCAGTAGATCATTTAATCCCTCAAGTTGTGAGTTTGGGGCCTCCATGCATTGGATTTATAGTTCCAGCATATCGGATTGAGATCTCTGAGGAGTTTGGAGGGCTTTATTAAACCCTGATCTCTTTGTCATGTTCCTCAAATCATTCATGAATAATGTTTGCTCTGCGAGTTCCGTATCCTTCTGAAAGAGACCCCTGGCATAAGGGGACACCATTGCTGCCATGAAGGGGTGTATGTGGTCTGCAACACTCTCTAGGTACATTCCATGTGTCAAAGTAACATCAGCATTAATTCCAGGACCCAGGTTTTCCCAGACGAACATTGCCCAGAGCCTATCACTGACTCCGCTGGCCTGCTTTCTTGCCACATTGCATCCTGTTGCCATCTCTTCCCCAGGTAAACAATGCACACACCTGGCTATACACCTGATCAAAATAAAAACATGATTCATCAGACCAGACAACCTTCTTCCATTGCTCCATGGTCCAGTTCTGATGCTCATGTCCCAAGGTGATTTTGGTGGTGGACTGGATTCATCATGGGTTTTCTGACCAGTCTGCAGCTACTCAGCCTCATATGCAGTAAACCGCAATGCACTGTGTGTTCTGAAACCTTTTAATCATGGCCAGCATTAAGTTTTCACCAATGTGAGCTACAGTAGTTCTTCTGTGTGGTCGGATAAAACGGGATAGCCTTCGCACCTCACATGATTCAATGAGCCTTGGGCCCCTATTGTAGATACAAATATCCATTTTGCTATCTATCCTAGCTGTTCATATAAGGGTTAATTTGAACCAAGAATAAATTTGGCATTTTATCTCCTATTCTCGGAAATAGGATTTATATAAAATTCTAGTTACGGGAAAAGTACTGATTTCGAAATAACTTGTTAATTGTCCAATATATCGGTATTTGTAAATATCTGGTTTTAATCAAATGTGTAATGCGTAATGTGTAATAACTAGAAACAGCTGTTTATAACTTGTGAAAAACAAATTACGTAATTAATGCTCATGACCCCCACCAACATGAAAATGGGGTATAAATGCTACTGACGTATAATTAAAATTTTAATTGGTTATTGAACAAGTCTCTGCTATTCATTTCCAATTTCCAGAGCTCTGAATGAGTTGGCAAATATCCATCATCCACAAAGGGTCCGGGCTGATTTAATCCCCAACACCTATGATCCTGATGTCAGTTCACCAGTTGTCCTTCCTTGCACCACTTATGGCAGGTACTAGTCATTGCATATGGGGAACACCCCACAAGACTTATTGTTTTGGCGATTATCTGCTCAGTTGGTATCCATCACTATTTGAAGAATGTTGCTTATTACAAGACTTGCGTTTACCTAAAACTAAGATACAGATTAATTTTGTTTCAATATGCGCATCCCACTTGAGCTAGGTTTTGGGCCCATACGTGCATCCCACTTGAGTTAGATTTATAGCTCAAGGATATGTCAGTGGTCACTTGGCCTTCTTTTTTCTACCATTTGGTTTTACGGTTTTACACTATTTTATATTGGGGTAATCAGGTGATTGCTTACATTTTTGAACTCAGAGCAAAAATGTACCTGTATCACTAACCAACTGAAACACGTGATTGTCAAGCATGTTTGTTTCGATTGGTAAATCTGATTTCCACCCATGATGCCAAAAAATGATGGTTGATGAAAAAATATGGTTGTGTACTAGCAGATCATTATTAACAAATAAAGTAAAAAGTGAGCAAAAGAAGGGAAACAGGAAGAAGGAAAAGCAGTAAAAATATATTTATATATTAATATCTATAAAGTATATTTTTTGCTGCACACAGATTGGTCCATTTCCACACCCTTTCTTGTTCTCCTAATTAATTTCTGAACTTAAATCTCAATTAGGAAATTCTTATGAGCTGAATCCACCTGGTAGTTTCCTAAAAATATAAATATATTTTAACATGACTGTTACGGACCGTTTCAGCATATGAGGGGTTAAAATCCGTTTAGGCGATAATCCCCTTTTCTCAGAAAGGCACAGCTACTGCAGAACATCAAAACTCACGAATTGGATAGAGGTGAATGCATCAAACTCCCGAACTGCATACCAGGGAATAAGATAGCACTCCAAGCTGGAACCTCACAAATAGCTGCTAGCAGATGAATAGGAAAAGCAGACATCAGCTTACACTCCTTAGCAATCAATCTCCAACAGCATACAGTGAATCCCCCCAAGAACGAGACAAGGCTCCGTGTTGAGGGTCAAGCAGTGGTCTGAGGTGCTGGGGCACCCAGCCTGGTTTTTATTACATGAGTACACATACAGGCCACACCCAGGGGGAGGCATAAAATAACCAATCACATACATGGTTCAGCCCACACATCCCCTCCCCTCAGATAACATTAAACCCAATTATCCGGTACACCTTTTCAGCCAAGTTCTGGATGTACCCCAAAAACAGGGGGTACACCTTTAAATCGCTGGATAGCCCTTATTCAGGGGGACAACATATTCAAAATTCAAGTCATTCGGATGAACGGTTCGGGAGATATGGGGTTCCAAAGATTTGACCGACCGCATGGGTAAAGTATCCGAAAACAGTTCCATGCATTTTGGCCCTGCGGTCGGTCACAAACAAGGGAATGAAAACAGACGAATTGCCTGTGTTATAGAGCCTGGAGAGGGTTTGAATGAATTCCCTTGTTTGTGGGGTTCTTTCTACCGAACGGCGGGTCATTCGGTAGTTTCTATACGAATTTCTGGAAGTATGGAGGTCTCAGCGGTGTTTGCCTAGTCAAGTGTCCGATTTTAGTTCCAGACACTCGACGGCAAAACACCGCTGTTCGGTAGTTTAAGATGGCCGCCGCCACGTGTTCGTTTCCCGAATGGCGGCCACCCAGAGGACAAAGAATACATTACACTGATTGCCAATTACCCGTTTGCAACATTGTTGCAAACGGTAATTGGAGGCACACTTATTCCTGGGTGGTCTGGTTGTTCGGTAGTTTCACTCAATATACTGAATGGAGTGATTCTACCGAACAATCAGATGAATGCTGCATACATATAACCCAGGTTAACTGAACACATAAATGCATACATGATATTAAAGGACTAAAGGCAGGATTACTGTAATATGCTCTACAGTCTTAAAGGTACAGTATCCCACAAGTCCCAATAGGTCCACGGATGGCCCTTAAAGGCCCAGTAGCAGTAATATAAACTATTACATGCCCAAATATAGTTTTTACAGTGCAATATGTCCAGGGGCCATAGTCGCAGGGCAGGAGGCTAGCAACCAGGCTTCTCCAGTTCTCAGTTGCGAGGTTGGTTTCGTCACAATGACTTTATATATGGTATGTTAAAGGGGCAGATGTTTTTGTTAAGTGTAAAGATCCTATTCAGTTGTAGAAGAAAAAAAATAATAAAAATTAACCATATTAATGGGGCTGATGTTCTTGTTATGTGTAAAGATCCTGGCACAGAGAATGTAAATTTTTCTGTACGAATCAAATAATATGTAACAGCTCGTATCACTGGTTTTCTTCCACAGTAAACACTGACAATGTCCAAAATGTGTTTGTAGATCACATGTCAAATAGTAGGCAGCCACTAGAGGGCTCTTTACGTGCTCATCATTAAATCAGGATACATTGTACACAGACACACAGTATCTGACAGTGTTTTGTTCCCTGTTGTTTTCATTGCATTTCAAATAACAGCACAGATTGTTTTCTCTTATCCCTAAGCATTGTTTACATTTACCTTTTCATTTGCTCTCCATTTACCATTTCGGTGTAGGTTTATAGCAAAAGCTTTCAAGAGCACTTAGATCTCCTCTTCAAATAATATGTCTCTGGAGGGACAGAACTCCTGACTGTGTCGGTTGTAGGAATCTTCCAGCCATCCAGTTGATAATATAGGGCACGTCCTTTGTTAAATTCACATGTAAGCGTTGTACGCCTTCCTCAAAGCTGTTTTTCTCCTGTTGTTAACTCACTAGTTACCTTTAACTTGAGTTATCCAGTTCTAGAGGAAAAATGGACCTTTGCATTATAACAGAAGGTGAATATAAATAATTTATTTGAAAGTGTCCACAAAAAACATTGACACGGTTATTCACTCATTCAGTGAGAATTCAAAGTTAATTTTACGTTTCAGACGTAAAAAGTGGCTGAATTTAAAGCATAGCTGATTTAGAGACTTTTTCTCTTAAATTTGAAATTTGCTTCAAATTCACCTTAAATTCTTACTTTAGTGAACAGCTCTGCTAATTGGTCACATTGGACTGCAACATAACAAGAATTTTCCCCATTTTGGTATTTTGGCTGATATTTTATGATTTCCTTGCAAATTCACAGCAATTCACTTTTTACAGGGTTATTCCCTAAAGTGTCAGGAATTCAAACTGATATTCAAATTTAAAGGAACACTATAGTCCCCTAAATTACTTTAGCTAAATAAAGCAGTTTTAGTGTATAGATCATTCCCCTGCAATTTCACTGCTCAATTCACTGCCATTTAGGAGTTAAATCACTTTGTTTCTGTTTATGCAGCCCTAGCCACACCTCCCCTGGCTATGATTGACAGAGCCTGCATGAAAAAAAAAACTGGTTTCACTTTCAAACAGATGTAATTTACCTTAAATAATTGTATCTCAATCTCTAAATTGAACTTTAATCACATACAGGAGGCTCTTGCAGGGTCTAGCAAGCTATTAACATAGCAGGGGATAAGAAAATCTTAATTAAACAGAACTTGCAATAAAAGCCTAAATAGGGCTCTCTTTACAGGAAGTGTTTATGGAAGGCTGTGCAAGTCACATGCAGGGAGGTGTGACTAGGGTTCATAAACAAAGGGATTTAACTCCTAAATGGCAGAGGATTGAGCAGTGAGGCTGCAGTGGCATGTTCTATACACCAAAACTGCTTCATTAAGCTAAAGCTGTTCAGGTGACTATAGTGTCCCTTTAAGGTCAAAATAGCCAGACTATAAATATTATTCAAGTGGGCTCAGCTCACAGTTTGGCTACCTTGGCATTACTTTTAAATTCACTTTAAATTCACTTTGTTGTCTCCGATGACACACATGCCTCCTCCAAAATGGGCAATCCAGTGTCCCTTTACACTGACAGATTCACATACACTCACAGCTTCACACACACACACACATACATACACACTCACAGATACGGATTCACACAGACTCAAAGATTCACACACAGAGTCACAGATACAGATTCACACACACTCTCACACACACTCATACATTCACACACAGATTAACACACTCTCACAGATTAACAAACACAGATTGCTTGTCTCTAATGCTGACAGAGAGCCCAATCAGATCGGAGCCCCATGGCAGCTCCCTGCCTTTGGTCCCCCTCGCTACGGTCCTACAGTCACTGAACTGTAACAGATTTATTTATCAGTAGTGATGTCCCGAACAGTTCGCCGGGAACTGTTCGCCGGCGAACATAGCTTGTTCGTGGTGAACGCGGCGGGTGAACATATGCAATGGTCGGTCCGCCCCCTATTCGTCATCATTGAGTAAACTTTGACCCTGTACCTCACAGTCAGCAGACACATTCCAGCCAATCAGCAGCAGACCCTCCCTCCCAGACCCTCCCACCTCCATGACGAATAGGGGGCGGACCGACCATCGCATATGTTCAGCCGCCGCGTTCGCCACGAACAAGCTATGTTTGCCAGCGAACGGTTCCCGGCGAACTGTTCGGGACATCACTATTTATCAGTAATCATGCCTTGTGTTAGGATAAAAGCCTGTTTCTTAACCATACCTCAACTGCAATCAACCATTGGCATCTGGTCCATAATCATTGCTTTGAGTTAGCATGATTGTTTTGAGTTTGAAATAAACCGGATTCTCTGCATTTTAGGCTTTTTTCATTGTCCTCTCCTTACACTTATTTTTTAATAACTCTGTGGAGAAAGATGTCACCTAGGAGTCTGCTTGTCTGTTGCGGTATGTTCAGTTCTAGAATACTTTGAGTCTAATAACTGCATCCAGCTCTCATCTGGGATTGCGGTAAAACCTCCTGAAATTGGTTTCTCTCGGGTGAGTCTACAGATAAATTAACTGATTTTTTTTCCTTTCTTAGCTCCCAAGCCATCTAATCTAGTTAAATGAAATTCTACATATTTATCAAGAAATCCAATGAGTTTGTCAAGTGCCCTGTTGATTAGAAAGCACTCCATCACTTCATTTACCCAGCACCTCCATTTGTGTGATGTATTTTTATTTAGTGTAAAATGTACATCTTATCACTTCCAGTATTGTGTCTTTTAAATGCAAAGATATTCTGTCTTAGCAGCACACACATGCTCTCATCACACTAAAGATGAAATGGGTGTATGTGCAATGAGCATCAAGCAGCACTGTAACAATACCTCCTCCAGACAGCAGCTTCCATATCGGAGAAACTTGAAATCGTAATAACCCCAATATTCACGTTATAAAAGCAGACCCATTTAAATAGAATTATGGGAAGAACACGCCACTTAAAAATACACTGTAATCCTGGAAATGTAGATAATCGATGAATTGTATAAACCAGGATCAATGGGTATAGTGACATGTCGCATGATGTGCTTACATTAACTCTTATAATGTGTATATATATATATATATATATATATATATATATATATATATATATATATATATCGTGTGTAATCAAGACATTTTAATTTATGTGGCTTCCAAAATCAAACTGGGCATTAGTAAATCTGCAGTAGCCCCTTAGTGTATGTGGTTTAGTGAATAACAGTGAGTCACAGCCAATTGCACAAAACTGCAACTTTAAAGGGACACTCCACTGCCCAAATACAAATTAAATAAAAATCACTGTTTATTATATATACCGCAGAATGAAAACATGCATGCATTGCATTACACATTTGTTCTTTTCGTTTGTAAATCCTCCTCTTCTAACCCCGCCCAGACTTTATGTGACTGTCCAATCACAGACTTCCCAATGCAGGCAGGTGTTCTTTGCAATTGCTGCCTCTCGAGTTTAGTTCCACTAAGCTAAACATTCAGGAAGTAACCGGACCTGATGTCTGATTGACAGCCAGGGGTGTAACCAGGTTAATTTATAAAAGTGAAAATGTCTTCACACATCATGCACTCCAGAAGGCTAAAATGATTTAGTGGTCTGGAGTGACCATTTAATTACATTTCCAAATTATCTAATTATAGATTGCAACAGATCGCAACCCTTACTGCACTGCTGTGTGTTTGTTTGAAATTATAGATTGGTGCTGACTTCCAATGAAATTTTGGTGTCGAGAACGAGATCTCCCTAAGACTGTACACCTTTTAAGCCATGACCTGAAAGCTTGCCTTTGTTATCTGCTAAACTTGAAGATTTGGTTTTGTTTAAAATGAAATTTGGAAAACCAGGGAACACCTGATTGGATGAATTTCCCTATTCCAACTAGATTTACCTGAATTCTGAAAAAACTGAAAAGCACAATATGTGGGCCATTTCTGTCGATTATGTATCCGGATTATGTATCCGGACTCGATAGCTGGGGCGGAGCCTGACCTCCGAGCTGTGCAGATGTGGGCAGCACGAGTTCTCGTCTGGAGGGCATATTTTGGGGTACAAGCTGCAGCTACATAGCCACAGGAATCACCAGAGTGCACCACCCACGTCGGGGGTGCTCTACTGAATCGAGTGACACCTCTCTGGAACCAGTCAGAGCCAGGAGACCGGAACGCCATGTGCGGCCTACTTGCGTTGGAGCTGGGGAGAGGCAGTCGCTCTCCCTAACACCAGACTTACCAAGCAACTCTGCTGGTCTCCTACCCCCCCCACCTGTCTGGACTGGTGGGGGTTATCCCGGTCCCCATGGGGTGGATGGACTAACACTCTCCCTGCTGATTCAACATACTGCTCACAGCAGACACCTAACGGAGCCCAGACCACACAAGATGGTGGAGGCCCTTACACAAGCACCACACTGCCTCAGCTGGTCACGGGGGCCAGCCCAAAGCACCACTGAATCAAGGCTAGATGCGCTATTCCAGGCCTTTTGGGACAAGCTGCTGGCACGTTACGCTGACATCCAGTCCAAACAGAGGACGGAGGGAAGCTCACAGACAGAGACAGGAGGGACACCTCTGGGCAACGCACAAACCCAAAATCCTAACCCCACCAACGACCGCCTGCCTAGGCTGAAAGCCGCAAAAGGATGACCTTGAGACACCGACCACACAGGGGGAGGGTCACATGCCGCTGGCGGCCGATGCCATCTGAATCCTCCAACTGCCCCTTGGGGGGCCAGGATTTGGCCGGGAAAAGGTACAGAGTCCGTGGACAGAGGGTGTCGGCTTCCACAAAGGCCTGGGGCTGGAGAAATGTCTCTCTTACTTGTCTCCCACCAGCTGATCCCAGGACCTCACACGCATGCTCGCCAGCCTTGCCAACTCACACGGCGGAGCGGCCAAAAATGGCATGGAACTCACTGACATCTGGAGGCTTCTCTGTGGCATCAGATGAACAGACTACTTTGTAATTTTCTTGTCACTGGAGGGTTTTCTGTTCTCCTTTCTGAGCTTTTCAGGAATGTTGCATACCCAGTGGCCATTAAGCTATGTTGCCATTACTTTTAATTTAGCATGTTTCCTCTTATTTGTAATATCTCACTTTAGCCTACCTGACTTAACATATAGCCTGAATCCCGACACAACTCAGGGAAGTTGCTACACTAATATCTGCCGCAAGGCTGTACATCCCACTGACACGCATAACACTACTACTACTAAGTAGATAGCTAGGTCTACCTCCTGTCTATGTGTCTATATACTCCTGACCAGATTACAACGTTATGCTATACAAGTGCGCTAGTAGGCTAAGCAACTACCCACATCCCTAAATTCCCAACTTACTTAAGCCGGTTACTTAAACTTGACAAATCGTAGTACCCAGTATGTCCAGTCAGTTAAATGCCTCAATACTCTGACATAGCTCTACCTAACAGCTGGATGTGTGTGATTCAACCTGTGTATGTTACTAACATAAAAATGGGCTTAGATATCGAATGCCTTCAACTGTACGAATGTTCCTCTCTTGTCTTACCAATGTTGTTGGGGCATAGTAAGATTGTTTGTTCATCATATGCACACATAAAATGAATATTGACACAAAAAAAGGTCTTGATAGCCACGTTTTATTCTTTTATTTTATAACTTCCCAACGATATTGTGGTCAGTTTTCGTACAGAACCACATTTTTGAAACAAATTCTTATTTTTCAAACATTTTCAGAATCAGCTTGAAAGAACCAAAAATGATGGCCGTGCACAGTGCTATTGCTATGATCTGCCAGGTAGCCTCTCTCACACCAATGGTCAGCTAGGAATTTTGAGAAGATGCATTGTCATCTCAATGCTGGGTGACTTGATATACTCATGCGCTGATCCCTTTATCTGAAGCTCTCTCCATCCAGAGGTCCACACTGCCACCAATCTCTCCTTGGTCAGAAATAGGTACCAGATACAATTCTTATCTTCTATACTTTGTAAGATCATAAGATACGTCAATTGCTGTACACCAGTCCATTAACATTTAACAGCTTAGTCAATAAATCATTTTCTTAACAAATTTCCATTTTTGTTAAGGCAAGTTTGGTGCATTAAAATCATCCCAAAATCTATCTCATTATTAAAAACACTAATTTATTTCTGCAGTGTTAATTATTTTCTTTTTGTGACTATGTATTCTGTTACCAGTCAGTAGAAAGACCATAGTAATAACAGCATCCTATGTACATGCACATTATTGTCTATCTGCCGTCACTGACCTTCGGAAAAGTCTCTGAATGCTACACCTTTAATGATTTATAATTAAACCACAGAATGTTTTCTTTTTCAGTGTTGAGGAAAGTTTTCTAGCAATATTGAACTAAAGTATTGTTATATATGAAAGGTCAGGATGTCTAGAAAAGGGCATTAACTGCCAGGAAAATTCTGTGTGATGAGAGATTTATTTAACCCTTTCCTTTTGTTCAATTCAGACATTGCATGTGTAATAGAACCCACTGGAAAATGTCATCTAAGATATCACGTGATCAGCATGGCCTGATGGCATGGCACTCGAATTATGCTTTATACACAATGAGAGCGTCTTTAAATAGACAGCTTCAATTATCATAGACTCCTGGAGCTTAATGAAGGATAGACACGTAGACTTAAATAAAACAGCATAGACAGAATGTGTGCATTCAATGTAGAGTGCCCCTAATGGTCATAAATGGTACAACAGCTAAAAAAATATAATACTTAAATACTGACCTTAAAACATCCCAACTATTTACCTATCTGTCCGTCCCTCCATCTGTCCATCTATCTACCTATCTGTCCGTCCCTCCATCTGTCAATCTATCTATCTATCTATCTTTCCGTTCCTCCATCTGTCTATCTAATTGTCTATCATCTATCTTTTCTTCTTCCTCATTTTGATGTATTTTAACCTTGAGAAGTTATTGAAGCCTTTTAAGTTCTCTATGCTGCTTTGTTCTTTCTGTATATAGCTCATGGATGAAATACTTACTCTACTCTATGGGATCTAGCAGCACACGGTTCCAATCACTGGCATGGGGTCTTGTGATATTGGTAAGACCCTCTGTTTTTTAAACTTCAAACAAGTAAAAGTAGAATTCTATCTTAAGCCACAAACCCATGGCATTTACAATTGAAACAACAGGGCTTCAAATGAGGCTGTGGCCACAATATATTTGCCTTTTTTCCCAAAACAGAATAGCAATTGGTGAAAATTACAACTTTGCTGTGTGAATATTTGCAATAACAATGTATAAAATATCATTGGGCATGGTAAATGCATGGGTACATAATTAACATGAAATGATCAAATAAATGCTTATGAAATGCCAAACTCTCAATGCCAGCCATGCCTCGCATTAGCAAGCAGTAAGCATTGTGAATGATGTGTGCATGCTGTGGATGACATTTGGCATTTGACCTTTACACCTATTAAATCTATTTCCAGGGAACATCTAAGAGGAGGACGTTTTGATTTTCAGATAACTATACATTTTAATATTTGCATTTTCTAGAGATTTCACTATCAAAATGTAAACTTAAAATGTATCTTGATCTGAAGATTGCTTTGCCATCCATATGTTAATTAGTGCATGTAAAAGAGAACTATTTTTTCTTATATTGGTCTGACCACTACCTATTACTACTAGGAGATGTAGGTGCCAGTGAGCAGTAAGAACATGTCTATGTGCGAGTAAGCGTTTGCCTTATAGGAATAATATGAGAAGTCCCTTCCCACTGGATGTAACATATGTAAACTAGCTGATTTGAGTGAAGGAGCTTGTGAAGCAGTAGGCACTGGTGCTTTAACTGGTCCCTACCTTAAGAAGTAATGCCTAGTGTCAATGACAATGTTCTATCCCCCCCCCCCCCAGAAAACAGTATTCCTTCCGTGAATGACTCAACTTTGTCCAGCATTCGTTTGAGAAAGTGAACATGGTGAGTATTGTGGGCTTATAAATTAGTGGAGGTAAATACAAAAATATGTATAGAACCTTTAAGAAATAAAAAGACAGTCTGAAAGACTATTCCCCTAGATTTACCTCCTGTTAAGTTTCTATAGATAAAATTGGAGATATACAGAATACAAAAAGGAAATCAGTGCTAATTAACAGACAATATGTAAATGGGGAGCAACCCAAATGAAGGAGACCCCTCAAATATTTCAATAAATAAATGAGACAATACAAAGAGAAGGGGTAGGGCTGTGCCAACAGAAAAAAAAAAAGTAACGTAAAGTAATCCAAAAGAGTCTCACTAGAGCAACAATGCTTGATGGAGTATAGATGAGTAGACGTTTCAGTAGGGGTGGGTACATCCTAATATCTCAGGGTATTCGTATATATGGAAGACAAAGAGACAGGGGCAGCCAGTAGTGCAATACATCTAAAATCCAAAGAGTAAAATAATAATAGGAGGTAGAGAACTCACATTTAAAAGAGCTATGGCCAGCTCTGATGTGAAGGGCGTACAGAGGTATAATCCCTGCTTATGGGATATGTGAAGAGAGTGTGTCTGTCAACAACATCTGGTTATCCAAGGCTCCAAAAGGGAATAAAAAGAGGTGACAATAGTGCTCTCAATTGGATAAGAGTAAGTAAAAGTAAATAAAATAATACTCACAGACATAGAGCAGAAACACTGCTCTATTAATAAGACGTTGGTGGTATGATCCCCACCTGGGATTTCTTTAAGTGCAGGAACAACAGTAAAAAGCCAGGAAAGTAAAAATAGTAAAAGTGCATTAAAATACAATAAAAAGAGAATTGGCACTGTAGAGTAACCAAAAAACCTTTAATTGATCTAAAATACACAATATAAAATAACAATTATGTGTTTCACCAATGTAGGCTTTCTCATGTCATGAGACATTAGGATGCACCCACTCCTACTGAAAATGGGAGATATGTCTGACCCGCAATGTTGGTTCTCCACCCTGCCTTTGTGTCTCATGAATGAAATCGATATCAGCCTTAGACCTATGGAGGTCTCTCAAAATTATGTTGCTTATTTCAGGAGACTTTAATCCCTCATCATTAATAGAGAGTAACCTAATAATAGGTCTTTGCCCACAACCCCTTACTGCCATACTGACAGTCCTGACCCTTGCCAACTCTCATATAGATAGGCCGCTTGTAACTATATACAAATGCGACATAAACCAAAAATAATACAATTTTGGAGATGGTACAATACTTGTTTGAATTGGCAATAGCCGGTAAATATAAAATAAGTATCTATCAGGAGATAACCAATGGCTGATCGGGCGAAAGGGCTAACTGGAAATGCATACATCACACTTTCGATTGCATCATGAAGAATTGACTTGATGTGTCAAAGTAATGAGTAAATGAAATTCAATAATAGTATCCTGAGCATAGATATACACATTCAATGTCCTAGCGTATTTAACATAGAATATAGTTTTACGGCACGGCTGAACTGAGAAAATACTGTTGAAATAAAATAAGATTAATCTACATGGGCATAAAGTAATGCAATTATCTGTGTGGGCTGTGGGACATTAGAAGAAGGCAAACAAAAGAGGGTCAAACGTGGCTTGCAGCTACTTTAAAAGGAACCAAACCATAGTGTAAGTAAAGGATATGGGTGGGCCCCAGAGTCTCTGCTCAAGTCGTTTGTGACTGTGCATTGGTCCCAGATTCTTTGTTGGCAGATGCCATTGGGTGCTTTTTGTTCAGGGATTTTTGCCATTGGGTGTGCTGTGATAGTGCTAGAAACTCTGATTGATATAGCCTAGTCCAGCGTCTTCTGTTGCATTGAGATGCTTTTAAAATAATAGAACTTCTTCCGAAGAGGTAATGATGTGTTGTTTGTCTTGATAATTGACAGATAACGCAAAGGGATAATTCTAACTAAACTTGAGGTTGCGCTCGTTAAGTGGCTTCATGACTGATTTGAGAGCTCTGTGAGCCTGCAAAGTAGCTTGAGATTGGTCTTGAAAAATGAGAAATTTTCAGCCATGGAATGATATGTTAGGCGACAAATGTTGTCTTAAGCAAGGCTTTGACTTTGGTCTCATGGCTCTATGAGCGTGGTCAAATTTAATCTTGGTGTCTGGTGGACGGTTCATTATTTCGTTGAAGAAAGTCTTCAGTGTCCCTTTTACATCTTCCAGCTCTCCATTAGGTGCCTCAGTGATCCCCCTGATCAGCAGATTATTTATTTTCTCCCTAATGTTGACATCATCCAGTTTTCTGTAGTATATTGTCTCATATTGCTTTTGGATGGTATTATGTAGTACAATGTAATGTGTGGAAATAACTTTCCTCTCCTTCTCCAGGACCTGTATTCTCTGTCCCAATTGCTGCATTTCTGCATGTATGATGTGCAGCTTCGTCAGCCTGCAAGGGAAGTTATTTATTTATAAAATATTTTACCAGGAAAGATACATTGAGATTTCTCTCGTTTTCAAGTATGTCCTGGGTCCACAAATCATTGCATTGTTACAGTTAGTGCACAATAAAATACAAAAACAATATTAATATACAATATATACAAAATTTAACAAAGAACAGGTAGGAAATATATAATCAACCATGCCAGGTGCATTCGGTTTTGAGGTATGTAGAGAGGGATCTCTTAAAGGACTTAGAGAAGGTTTGAGGTATGTAGAGAGGGATCTCTTAAAGGACTTAGGGAAGGTCGTTTCACAATTGCACTTTCCCTCCCCTTGTCCCATAATTACTTACCTGTCTTGAAGCGTGTGCACACTTCCTTTCAGTCCCGCCGGAAACCGGAACCTGAAATTGAAGTTCCATTACCGCGGTGCGCGCTGAACACTGGCCCACGCTTCAAGACAGGTAAGTAATTATGGGACAAGGGGAGGGAAAGTGCACTAGGGGACACTATGGGAGGGGGGGAACACTATGGGAGGGGGTGGAGAATACTATGGGAGGGGGGAGAATACTATGGAAAGGGGGGGAACTCTATGGGATGAGGGGGGGAACACTATGGGAGGGGGTGGAGAATACTATGGGAGGGGGGAGAATACTATGGGAGGGGGTGGAGAATACTATGGGAGGAGGTGGAGAATACTATGGGAGGGGGTGGAGAATACTATGTGGGGTGGAGAATACTATGGGAGGGGGGATAATACTATGGAAGGGGGGACACTATGGGATGAGGGGGGAACACTATGGGAGGGGGTGGAGAATACTATGGGGGGGAGAATAATATGGGAGGGGGGAATACTATGGGAGGGGGTGGAGAATACTGTGGGAGGAGGTGTAGAATACTATGGGAGGGGGTGGAGAATACTATGTGGGGGTGGAGAATACTATGGGAGGGGGGATAATACTATGGAAGGGGGGGACACTATGGGATGAGGGGGGAACACTATGGGAGGGGGTGGAGAATACTATGGGAGGGGGGGAGAATACTATGGGAGGGGGGGAATACTATGGGAGGGGGGGAGAATACTATGGGAGGGGGTGGAGAATACTATGGGAGGGGTGGAGAATACTATGGGAGGGGTGGAGAATACTATGGGAGGGGGTGGAGAATACTATGGGGGGGAGAATACTATAAGAGGGGGGGGAGAATACTATGGAAAGGGGGGGAACACTATGGGATGAGGGGGGGAACACTATGGGATGAGGGGGGGAACACTATGGGAGGGGGTGTAGAATACTATTGAAAGGGGTGGGGGGGTACACTATGGGATGAGGGGGGGAATACTATGGGAGAGGGGGAAATTTCCTGGAATTTCCTTCTTAAAATGAGGTGCGTGTTATAAATACGGTTTCTATTTGTAGGGAGAGAGGGTATGTCTTCTACAGGGTTAAGAGATTGGAAGGGTGTGCTGATCAGTGTTTGCACCTGTCATTTCAGGAGATTGAAAGTTGTTTGGGAGACTATCTATAAATTAGGAATTAAGCATTGGGTGGGTGGGAACTGAGTCTTCCAGAAGGCTACCTGTTTCAAATGGCCATGGAACAGCGGATGGAGCTCTGAGTTCTATGCTGGACTGGGTATGTTTAAAAATCAGACTGTGGGAGAGAGATGTATATTAGGGTCAGATGGGCGGTTGCATAGATGGACATTTGATTTAAGGTCATTTAAGGAAAAACAAAAGCTAAGATTGAGAATTACAGAGATAAGACAGAGGTATTTAAGTAGGGAAATAAAACCATTAAACAAGGAACAAGAAAGATATATGGGCCTGAGCTGGTTAAACTAACTTTTAACATGATGGACAAAGACAAAGGTGATAAAATACTTTGCATGATTAGCACAGGCTATAGTTACAAAGACATGAAAATGTATACAATGAAAATAATAAAACAAAATAATAGTCACTAAATATAAAAACATACACATACAACAAAATTAACAGGGTATGTAGAAATATAATGAAATGTCAGTCTTCCAAAAGGCTACCTGTTTCGAATGGCCATGGAACAGCTGTTGGAGCTCTGAGTTCTATGCTGGACTGGGTATGTTTAAAAATCAGACTGTTTCAAATTGCCATGGAACAGCTGATGGAGCTCTGATTTCTATGCTGGACTGGGTATGTTGGAGAAATATGGTGTACAGGTCCGGGTCTTCAGTCAATACATCCAATATCGGCGGGCTTTCCTATATTTGCACGCCAGGTGCCATCTTGGGCCCATCATCCCTGGTCGCTTCTTTAAAAAAAAGTCGGAGTGAGGCTTATACCAATGCCGCCAGGATTGCCGGTGTGCATAGTGGTTTTTGGTGGCCATGCCGTAATTAAATGTTCAGGATTCGGTTTTTAGGACCACTTTGTTACAGTGCTCGCATGTTACAGTGCACGCATGAATCTGGCGTGCTGGTCTAGCCACGCCCCCCACTTCTGTCCTTTTAAAAAGAAAATTAAGTATCGAAAAAGAAAATATTGTAGATATGTATTATTTTTTTTTTACATTCTTTATTTATTGAGTTTTTCAAGTCAGGGTAGGAGACAGAAAAAATAAAGAGGTGGGGGAGGGGGGTTTATCAAGTATCAAGTTACAATGTGTGACATATGCAATGACAGAGCGTCAGACCTGGTAGTAGGTCGGAGTTAAGATCGGTGTTTTACTCGTCACCTATGCGCCATCACCTTTCAGTGCGTCCGCCTGGGCGGTTCTCATTCGGAGGCTTGGGGTGTGGCTCATGTGTGCTTTATGCAATATAGGTGAGTCTGTGGTGTTCAGGGGGTTGTGGTTGTATGGTGTCGCTTTTTGGGAGGTTATTACCTTGCTTAGAGGGAGGGGGTGAGAGCCCCGTGGGTGGTAGGTTTTCGGATTCTCGACCTAGCGGGTTGTCAGAGCTCTGGCGATGTTCAGTCATGGCTTGTCAAGGACAAGGGGGAAGGGGGGGGAGTGTCAGGGTCGGAGGTTCAAACAGTGGCGTAGGGGTATGGGTAGCTGGTATGTGTACCAGGGGTCTCTTGGAAGGATAGGTGTGGGGGGTCAAGCTTGTCCCCGTGCGGTGTAGGATGCCCAGGGGTACCATTGGAGGGCACATTTGTCCGAGAGCTCCTGCAGGGACGTGGTCAACATTTCCATATTATGGATTTCCTCTACCTTGTCCACCCACTGTTTGTAGGTGCGTACTGTCTGGCATTTCCAGTTCAGTGGGATGAGGCTTTTTGCGGCGGAGAGCAGGTGTATCGTGAGGGATTTTTTGTATTGTTGTGTAGGTGTGGATGTGTGGTGAAGGAGCATTGGCAGTGGTTGCAGTGGGAGGTCTGAGTCCGTGATTTCCTTGATCTTAGCGTGTATCAAGCGCCAGTATGGAACTATGCGGGGGCATGACCACCAGATGTGGAGGTTGGTGCCCAGGGCAGAGTTACATCTCCAGCATTCTCCAGAGGCTGTGTCGTGCATGTGTCTTAGTGCATCTGGGGACCTATACCATTGTGTGAGTAGTTTATAGCTCATCTCTTGGTATTTGGAGCTGATGGAGCATTTGTGAGATTTTGTCCCACTCCTGGATAGTCAAGTGTGTACCCGTCTCTTTTCTGTGAACCCTAGTGAGCTTTCAGTGCCCAGTGACTGTAGGCTTGTGTAGAGGTAGGATACCGCGTGTTCTAAGTGTTTTCTGTCTGTGCATAGTCGTTCGAAGTCAGTCAGTTGTCTGTGAATGGGATCTTTACCTTGAAGGTTCTTGTAGTAAGTTTTCACCAGGTGGTAGTGGAACATGTCGAGTGGGGTCGGTCGCTGAGTCGTTACGACCTAGGGTAGCGGTTTGAGGGCTCTGTCAACAGTCCATTGGTGTAAGTAGATCCAGTCTGTCTGTCCGAAAGGCCGCGGGGGGAGGCCCCCGCAAGGTTTGGGTTATATGTGATCGGGATGAGCGGGTTAGGTGATGTGGTGAGTCGGTGTGTAAAGCGCAGTTTGCACCAGATCCCAAGGGTGGCGTCGATGAGTGGGTTTTGGGTTCGGAGCTCCGAGTAGGTGAGCGAGCCAAGCCAAAGTCTGGCTGGGACTTCCCCATGTGTCTGCTGGACCTCCATGGACACCCATCTTTTGGTACTTGGGCGCGCGTGCCAGTCCACTACCCTCTGCAGGTGTGTGGCCTTGAGGAGGTTAGGGATTGAGATTAGGGGTTGTTCTAGGAAGAACAGCATATCGTCCGCGTAAGCTGCAAGTTTGTGTACCTCCGTGTCCAGCATCACCCCCGTGATGCCCCCGTCCCATCTGATCGCCCCTAGAAATGGTTCCAGGGAGAGGAGGGGGGACAGAGGACAGCCTTGGCGCGTACCGTTGCTGATGGGAAAAGGTTGTGTAAGGGTTCATTTGATGTGGATCCGCGCTGTTGGATTCGTATATAATGCCAACACCCAGGTGCATAGCCGAATTTGAAGTGGCGGAGAGTAGATGTGAGATACGTCCAGTCTACCCGATCGAACGCCTTTTCGAATCGAGTTCAGTCCTGTCAGGAGCTTGGGCAGTAGGGTGTCGCTGAAAGCGCGAAGGTATGAGAGAGGCAGCCCGTCCGGGCCGAGTGCCCTGTGGGGTTTCATGCTTTTCAGGGCTCCCTTGAGTTCTTCGAGGGTTAGGGGTTGCTCCATGTCCTCCGATTGTTCCTGGGAGAGCGTTTTGGTTATGTGTTGGGATAGGTAGTCTGTGAACTTCTGTTGATGTGTCTGTAGGGCTGTCCCGTGAGTGGTCTGTGTCTGGTTGTATATGTCTTTGTAGTAAGCCTGAAAAGCTTCAAGTATACCTTCTGGGTGTCTAGTGCTACGGTGGTCCCGTGTGTTTATTTTATGGATACGTTGTGCCCTCCTCTTTGTCTGGAGCATCTTTGCTAGGAGTCGACCGCTTTTGTTGGCGTGTTCATAGAAGTACCTGGCCGATTTTGCCATTGTATGCAACAGCCCCTGAGAGAGATGGTCTCTAAGTTCTCTCCGGGCTTCGGTCAGTTGAAGGTAGGTGTTATCATCTAGTGTTTGTTTATGTGTGGCTTCCAAGGCGGATACCTTGGATGTGAGGTCGGTGATGCGCCTGTGTCTGTCTTTTTTGTGCTGTGTGCAGATGGCGATGTAGTGGCCCCTCATGACACATTTATGTGATTCCCAGATCGTCAAGGGGGGTGTGTCTGGATTGTCGTTAGTGTCGAAATATTGTGTGATCGTCTGAAGCGCGGATGCGCGGGAGACCGGGTTGTTCAGCAGGGTTACTTAAGCTTTCACTGTCTGTCTCTGGGTTTATAGAGGGGTGAGCTTGTGCGTACTTTAACCGGGGCATGGTCGGAGTGGGTCGTGAGTCCAATTTGTGCATCGTGGAGTAGGGAAAGGTATTCATGGGGCATAAATATGTAATCAATGCGGCTATAGTGGTGGTGGACATGGGAGAAGTGTGTATAGTCCCTGTCATCTGGGTGTGCGGTTCTCCAGCAGTCTACAAGACCCAATCCGTTCAGTGCCCTGGGGGCGGATCGTAAGCAGTGTGGCGGTAGTGTACTAGTTCCGCGGGACGTATCCAGGAGTGGGTCTAGTGGCATATTCAAGTCCCCAGCTACTATCAGGATGCCCTTTCTAAATTTGTTAAGCTTGGTTAAGGTGCGAGAGAGAAAGGTATGTTGACCACGGTTGGGGCAGTATATGCAGGCAAATGTGTATGTGTGATCAGCTATCGTGCCCTTGACAAAAAGGTATCTCCCTCCGGGGTCTGTTTGGGTCGCGGTGTGGCTGAAGGGTACGGTGTACGCGAAGAGTATCGCTACACCTGCTCTCTTGGAGTCTGTGTGATTGGCGTAGTAAGCCAAATTGAAGCGTTTGTTTTCTAGTTTAGGTGTCTTCGGGCCCCGAAAGTGCGTCTCCTGCAGGAACGCTATGATATGTTTTATTATGTTGTAACCAGAAAAGTGATTTAATTAGTTGTTTTTTTACTTTAAAATCTTTTTCACATTTTGAATTATTCATTTCACACATGACTCGACCTTCTTTTTTTAGCACAATGACATTTTAAACTGTGGATTTTTTATATTTATGAGACATGAATATGCTGACTTTTACTAATGTTCTTTTGTTAATCTTCAATTATGCTTACCTATTCCTACCATCTGGTGAAACTAGAAAATAATTAGGTAGATGTCCTAACATAACCCTATACAATTCTTCGAGTTTCTGTATTTAACATGCGATACCTCAACTAAGTTTAATTTTCTGCGAGAATTACGAGAATTACTCTGAAATCATTCGCTAAGCTGCTGTTTTGGTGACTCGAGAAACAACTTGAAATATTTAGCCAGAAGAAGTTGACCGATATAAAAAGGGTTGACAGAACAACAACAGGACATAACCGGAAGATAAATGAAGAAAATGCTTACATTATATTGAGCAGTTGACTACACTATAGAATGGGAATTGTCACTATACTGGACTCGTAATATTATGATTACTTATCTCTATATCTAACAAGTATATATGTGTTAGGAGTAATATAAGATTAAATGAAGACATCCACACCTTTTTATTCTGCATCTGGGCCCCTCCATCTTAGCTCCCTGTCAGTCATTGTTATAAGCTCCGCCCTTTACACCTGGCAGTCAGTATAGAGAGCCAACTCCATCTTAGCTCCCTGTCAGTCATTGGTATAAGCTCCGCCCTTTACAGCTGGCAGTCAGTATAGAGAGAGCCGCCTCCATCTTAGCTCCCTGTCAATCATTGTTATAAGCTCCGCCCTTTACACCTGGCAGTCAGTATAGAGAGAGCCACCTCCATCTTAGCTCCCTGTCTATCATTGTTATAAGCTCCGCCCTTTACACCTGGCAGTCAGTATAGAGAGAGCCACCTCCATCTTAGCTCCCTGTCAATCATTGTTATAAGCTCTGCCCTTTAGACCTGGCAGTCAGTATAGAGAGAGCCACCTTCATCTTATCTCCCTGTCAATCATTGTTATAAGCTCCGCCCTTTACACCTGGCAGTCAGTATAGAGAGAGCCACCTTCATCTTAGCTCCCTGTCAAACATTGTTATAAGCTCTGCCCTTTACACCTGGCAGTCAGTATAGAGAGAGACACCTCCATCTTAGCTCCCTGTCAGTCATTGCTATAAGCTCCACCCTTTACACCTGGCAGTCAGTATACAGAGAGTCACCTCCATCTTAGCTCCCTGTCAATCATTGTTATAAGCTCCACCCTTTACACCTGTCAGTCAGCATAGAGAGAGCCACCTCCATCTTAGCTCCCTGTCAATCATTGTTATAAGCGCCGCCCTTTACACCTGTCAGTCAGCATAGAGAGCCACCTCCATCTTTGCTCCCTGTCAGTCATTGTTATAAGCTCCGCTCTTTATACCTGGCAGACAGTATACAGAGAGCCACCTCCATCTTAGCTCCTTGTCAATCATTGTTATAAGCTCCGCCCTTTACACCTGTCAGTCAGCATAGAGAGAGCCACCTCCATCTTAGCTCCCTGCCAATCATTGTTATAAGCTCCGCCCTTTACACCGGGCAGTCAGTATAGAGAGAGCCACCTCCATCTTAGCTCCCTGCCAATCATTGTTATAAGCTCCGCCCTTTACACCTAGCTGTCAGCATAGAGAGAGCAGACAAAGAGGAGGAGACATGATAAAATGTTTCTAAGTATCCTCCTTAATTGCAATGTGTGCACAGACTGTGCCAGGACTGAAATGGATTGTGATGCAATTTGATAAATCTTTAATTAAAAAAATAAAGAAAACAGCATCTCATGAAAAAGGACTATCACACGTTAAAGGTGATTTTCTATTGTTTATTCAGTGGTGTGCTTTTCAGAGATTTGACAAGTCCTCTTTAAAAGGCTCGAGGAAGACAATCCCCGAACACTCAAAATAAAGAAAAAAAGCTAAAGAAAAACAAGTTACCTGCACTATCTCCTTAATCCCTATGTATTTTTAAAAAAATGGAGTTTTTTTAGTTACCTCCAATGGCCATGAGAGGATGAGCCCACCTGCCTCTGGCAAAAATCTCTAATGAGACAGAAAGGGGTATTTTTGTATATACACCCATATATAAGCCGCCCATCCCATGTGTGCCCATGTGTCTCAGTAGAGATTTTTGCCAGAGGCTCAAGGAAGCAAGGTGAATGGTTAGAGTTAGGACCCACCTAGGGGGGTCTGCCTTGACGTTGGCAGGTGGGCTCATCCTCTCATGGACATTGGAGTAACTAAAAAAACCTTCATTTGTTTAAAAATACATAGGGATTAAAGGACCACTCTAGGCACCCAGACCACTTCAGCTTAATGAAGTGGTCTGGGTGCCTGGTCCCTCTAGGATTAACCTTTTTTTTTTATAAACATAGCAGTTTCAGAGAAGCCTATAAACAATTAAACGATCAAACCACCTATACCAAACTTTTTACTAACCCTACGACAGATATTAAAAAGAAACTTAAAGCATATTTAGAAAAAGGACTTGATATAGGAATATTAGATGATAAAGAATTTCAATATATTAATATCACCCACCCAAAAATTCCGGTGATTTACTTCCTCCCGAAAATTCACAAAAATCTGACAAAACCGCCAGGACGACCGATCGTCTCCGGTATAACCTCTGCTCTTTCAAATGTATCCAAATATATAGACATTCTACTCCAGCCTTATGTCACCAAAACGAAATCCTACCTCAAAGATACTATAGACCTTTTAAAAAAACTAGAAAAGATCACTTGGCAAGAAAATTATCTGCTTATTACCTGTGATGTGCAATCCTTATATACCATCATCCAACATGACAAAGGATGTGAAGCAGTAAGAAAGATTTTAGAAAACGATGAATCCATGATGCAAGACCAAATTAATTTTTTAATTGAAGGCATTAAATTAATTTTAAACATCAATTATTTTTGGTTTAAAGATTCCTATTATCTGCAAAATAGAGGGACAGCTATGGGCACCAGATTCGCGCCCAGCTATGCCAATTTATACATGGCAGAATGGGAAGAAAGATACATCTGGAGTAATCATAGCTGGGAAGCGAATCTGGTGTCCTATTCAAGATACATTGATGATCTTATTTTCATTTGGAGAGGCTCTATTGCAGATGCACAAAATGTTATTACGTTTTTAAATTCTAATCAAGAAGGTATTATTTTAACTTCAGAAATTAGCAATAGTGAAATCACATACTTGGATCTTAATATTTATATTAGAAATAATACTATTAACACTAAAACCCATTTTAAAAAATGTACATGTTAATAATTATATAAACACGAAAAGTTGTCATAATAAAGTCTGGCTAGACAGTATTCCTAAAAGTCAGATTATCAGACTAAGAAGAAATTGTTCTGATAATATGGTGTTTGTCGAACAAGCAAATAAAATTAAAGATAGCTTAGTCAGTAAAGGATATAACGAGAAATTAATAGAATCCACCATACAACAGACACTTACAGCCAGCCAAAAAGATTTTATACACAAAGTAAAACAGCAACAAAATAAAGACTTAACACTTCCTATAGTATTGGATTACAAGATAAAAACAGACATATAAAAAAAATCGTAAATAAGCACTGGCATCTTCTAAAAGAGGACCCCATTTTAAAAGACATTATCCCAGAGAAACCAAAAATTATATTTAGGGGTGCACCAAATTTGAAAATGCACCTCACAAAAAATTACACCAAAGATACAACACATAATTCCAACAAAGATAATTTTCTATCCATTAATAAAGGTTTTTATAAATGCAATAGCTGCATAGCTTGCAAAAAAACTAATCCTACCGATAAAAGAAGAACCTCATTTAAATCAAATAACACAGGCAAAATATACACGATCAAAGAGATTATTACTTGCGAAAGCAAAAATGTCATCTATTTGCTGGAATGCCCATGTGGTCTTCAGTATATTGGGCGCACAATAAGACCACTAAAGACACGAATAGCTGAACACTGCAGAAATATAGAAAACAATTATATTAATCATTCTGTATCATCCCATTTCTGCAAACATAATAATGATCCCAAACACCTTACTTTTACAGGTATAGCCACAGTAAAGAATCACTGGAGAGGTGGAGATTTTATCAAGAAAATAGGACAAAAAGAAATGGAGTGGGTTTTTAATATGGACACTCTACATCCGAATGGGCTAAATATTGAATTTGATCTTTTTAACTTTTTATAAATATTTTTTATCCCATGTTTAGTGTTCCATTATTTTCAATTATTTACTATATCCTTTTCAGTTTTATTTTATTAAATTTTTTTTATTTAAAATATTATTGTCCTCTTATTGATCATACTCTCTATCCTCACACACATATATTGGGTTATATGTTTTTTATACCTATGTTACCCTTTTTTATGTATATTTGTCTCCACAGTATCATATTTTAAGTACTCATGTCAGATATTTGCTGTATTTCTTTGCCAGCTTTTACATCTTTTTAATATTGTATGCAACAGTACCTTTTACACTACTGTTATTTTATTTCTCTTGTATCCTTTGCCCTGTACCATATGTATTATTGGACATTTTATGTTCTAATCATTACTACCATTTTTAGTTTTGGGTACACTTATATGTAGATTCAATACTTAGCACTCATCCTTACTTTTCGGTTATTTAACTTTATATTTTGTATTTCCTATTACTATAGCGTTGCCATTTGTGTTCCACACATGGAACGCATGGCCATCTATGTCCCCACTGCACCATGTCGTTTTCGGTGCGATATACTAGATTCTTTTCCCTAAGCACACAGATAGTAGATACTTAGTGGTTTCTTTTTTATCTTGTTTAACCATTAGCCATCATTCAGAGTTTAATATCTAACACTGTGTGTCTGTTTGTGGTAGTTAATTCGTTATACCTCTCTGTTTAGTGAATAATTCTCTGGGAAATGTGTTTTTCTTACTCTGTTTTGTGAGTAGGGAGCTACTGATCTGACACTCTCAGCCTATCAGTAGCCCCCCCCCACCAAGGCTTTCTATCTGAAGCCTCAGACAAAGAAGGTAAGCCAGCACCTGGGACCTCTTCATACCAAAATTGCAACATTATAATTAAGTTGTTATGGTGCCCGGAGGGTCCCTTTAAAAGTTCTGCACATAAATTGCCAGGGCAGAGTGTCATTTCCCTGCATTAGAAATCAGTGATTTCCTTTTTGCTCACAGAATAAAATGTATTTTCATTGTTTATAGCAGTGCGGCTGCCAGTCTATTCTCAACAATTATTTGAATCGAGTTTCCCTTTTATATTAATATCCTTCCTCTATTGTTTCATCAATATCTAGCACAGATTGGAACAGTCACCTGCAACATCTAGCGTTCGGCCAATGCAGTTATGACGAAGATAAAAGCATCCAACAAGCTTTCTGAATATCTCACGAACATCTACATTTATTTGGATTGTGATTCACTGCTGTTTAAATGAAAACATTAAAATAAAAATTTAAAAGGTTGCAACAGCTGTCTATTCTGGCTGCAGGGAAATTTCCTTACAACCAGATATGAGCATCACACCAACCCAAAGGTCATCTAGCTTAACTACAAATGTTTCCCAAACTACACATTGTCTCTAATTATTATCAAATGCACCCAGGAACTGTGATGTGCTACATTTTATAACATTGGCAGAATTCCAAAAATTATACAGCCAGCGGTTCAAATGCTGAACTTTGAAAAATGTTTATTTTTTTCCCCATTACGGATTAATCTTTAACAGTAAAGAAAGAGCCCTTGGAGAGGATATTACCAATGTAAAAATAGTATATATTAAACTAAGAGTTATAAAATGTAATTAAATGATATTGTATTTTCAAATGTTTTCTCTTCTATAATTCCTTTTGTAAACTAAATGGAGAAGGTATGGTAAGGCTGATTTATGATTACAATTTCATGTGAAAGTTGTGTTTTCCTTCGCCTATGAAAAATATATAGGATTTAAGGAATTAGACTTTCACACAGCAGAAAAAACTGTTCTTCAATTTTCTTGTGCTAGTGGGTGTGACATGGTGATGAAGTAAAACACTACTCCATGGGTAGCATTTCACACTGGGGACCAATTGCAGCTGAGATCCGTCTGTCGTATGACATATTTGTCAATATATGGCATATAAATAAAAAAGGTACAATAAAAATGTCTTCTGTTACAATGTTTCAAGTGTCCTTTTGTGCCACCAGTGTTAGTGGAGGTAGCAGGAACCTGCTGGGTGGAAACCTGAGCCTATCAACTCACACTGTGAGCATCATTTCACACTCAACACTCATCTTCTATGTACTTACCCAAACCCCTATCTTTTATCCTTTCACCTATTTTTTCAATGTATTCCCCCAGTCCTTCTCCTAACATTTACTAAACCTCCTAGTATATATTATTATCATGTATATAGCGGCAGCATGTCCCACAATGCTTTACAATCATAGAAGGGAATATTTTGGGGTGAAGAAGGTCCAGCTCAATGAGCTTACAATTTGTGAGGTTTTTAGGTAGGCAGGTATATATTGTTAGGACTTTTGCACATGGACACTTACTGTTAAGGGAGTCTTGCCAGGATTTGAACCTTGATTTTGTGGTTCTAAGACAGTGATATAATCGCTTTATGGAAAGGCAGATTGGCTTTCTTTCAACCATCAAGACCTAGATTTTGGTGAAGAAGAAAATGCACTATTATAAGAGATAAGAAACAGTTATACTGTTTTAAGCACTTACTAAAACAACTTAATCTGGATACAGCGAGGACCTTGCGGTAACTTGCACTGACATCTAACCCCAGACACACATCAATAATGGCTGATGTTCTCCATGATTCCAAATGCTTCCTTTTTAAACATTGTAAAACATTGGTCAAATACTTAATTGCAGTTTATATTTTCTAGGGGTTATATTTGAGTTTCTTTTTTATTTTCATTACATTGTTTAAAACAAGCTCAATTTTTTTTTCCCTTTAAAAGTAAAATATCTGCCGTGTTGTAGGAATGAGATTGTCTCGTTCACGTTGGTTATTTCGTTATTTTGTTTATTCGAGTAAACATTTCCACGAGTGAATTTCTTTCCCACCCAAAGCAAACTATTTAATAACATGCAGTCAAAAGCGCTTAAACTATTCACTCTACTACACTTACATTTCATTAATGTATTCATAGATTTTCTTGTGTGTTTTTGCCTCCAGCATCTTTACTTATTCCAGAGAGTTTGGCATTCACTAAACCAGCAAGTGTTTATTACATTTCTTATTGCTAAAAATAATAAGTTTTGGAAAAAAAAGCTCTTCGGACTCAAAGTCATGTCGTTGATGTGGAATCTATATCTAGTGTAGGTTCTGTAACGACAGCAATGTTTCGGTGGAATGTCTGGTGCGAAGTTGGATATAACACATGCAGAATTACACAGAACGAGGAAAAGAGAGTTGCTCATCGTCAGTAAAGGTTATGTTTGTTTTTGTATAAACACACTGACAAATACAGTAACAGTTAATGAAAAGTAAAAAAGCAAAAATATTATTGATGTTCTATCCCAAATTCCTCAGAGGAACATATAGATAATTGGAGGTTGTTAGTATCACTTCAATGCCCATTAAAGTGTGAGCTCACCTGCCAAGTCAAAACCTCTTAGGTGATTTCTACAGCAATAATTCACCTTACTGCTTTCTGCTAAAAGGTAAAATCTATGGTGAGACAGAGAGGGGTATTTTACTAAACATCCTACACACTTATTAACCCTTAATAGGGGAGACATGGGGTGGGTGGCAGTACTGTAACATGGCTGTGTAGTACAGAAGCAAATACAAACATACAGAATGATCCACTGCACTAAAATTCCCATTACGTTTGGGAGACAGCAATGGCTACAGTATTCTTGCCGCCCAAGAGTAGTGGGAGTTTGAGTGCATTGGTTCATTTAGTGAGTTAATTAGATGTGTTTGCTCACTGGAGTTATAGTTGTACACTTTTATAGAATGACCTACCGTACGTGAAATAATTTGGTGAAATAAAAAAAATGTGAACATGTCAAATAATTGAGTTCGGAAAAGTTAAACAACAGACGATTTTATGAATTGTGTTTCACACCTCGGAGTGCCGCCCTTGTAACTGAACGATTCACCCCTCAATATTAAGATAACCTGATGTATTCATTTTATCAGTATGGGTAACATTATTTTATTTTAACAAAAGCGGCATTTATGTCTAAATCGTATAAATCCCCTGGCCTTACAGGTTCTTCATGCAATTAATGCGGTTAATGGTTTTATTTTCTATCTTTTATCCTTTGTACTATTTCCTCCTTCTGGGCTGATGTTTTGCATGGAACACAGATTAATAGATATGTTTTGAGTACAAAGTGTCTTGCAGCTTCATCTTGGCATTTCTTTATTTTCGCCAGACAAAATGCCATTGCGGGAAAGTGTCCCCACTGTGCATATTACCTTACCTAACAAGCTTGTGAATTGGAGCTTCGCTCAGGAGCCAAGGGTTACTGATAAAGTTATCGCTTTCCTGCTAAAGTTTGCTGCCTAATAAGAAACATGATATCAAACTGATGTTTGGTATTACTTCCAGCATAAGATCTGTAGACTTTCCTCTCGCACTTAATAGATTCAAAGTCACTGTGAAGCTGCGTGTTCTTTGCACGGGTGTTTTTGTAATTGGAACATTAGCAGATAACATAACCAGAACGCAAAGTGGAAGAGACAAAATGCAATTTAGCCGAGTAATCAATTTACCGGTGCGCAGATGAGTTTTGGTCTATGAAGGAGCATTTCCAAAATTAATAAAAAATTTTTTAAAAAAAGGTGTTATTGTGTAAAGAGCAGTTTTAATTCATATGGTTGTAATTTAATTACAGTGATTAATTGTCAGAAATGAAGGCATTTAGTATCTCAGGAATGTAATACCAAACTATCGTGGCTCTAATGCTAATATTAATTCAGAGTGTGTACACAGTTTATCCGATTGTAGTTTTGTTTTGCAGCTTTTTTGTCGTACAGTGAGAGGATTCGCTAGTACGATCCACCAGCAAGGTTTATATCTTAGAAAAGCCTATGACTAAATGCTACAGACATTTTTCTAAAGATCGCAGCAAAACATTTTTTTTTTTAAGATTTTGCTAAAGAATTTTTGGGTCGGGTCCTGGTACAGTATTGTTCACGTATTTGTGGAGAATCCTGGCATTTGCTAGTGTGGCTCCCATTTAGTTCTGTCTTCTAAACCCATTGAATATATTTATAAAACAGTAATCCAGGAAATTAATTTAATGGGATACGCTAAACACCAGAACCACTACAGCTTAACGTAGTGGTTCTGGTGCAAAAAGCATGGCCTTGCAGTCTGACAAAGAGGAGGGATGGTTTGTATTAATTCTGAATTGTAAAGTCCCTGAGGAAGACCCTAACACGGACATAATGCACTATTTGCACTACAATTTTATTTTCTCTCTTGAGTACATGATCTTCAGCCAACATATGGTGACATGAAAATATCAAGAGGACTAAACCCTTTGAGGGCAATTACATACAAGACATTCTTACGTCATTGAAATTGTGAGTGGCCATTGTACTATTTGTACTATTATCCACACAGTTATACGCTATGTTGTTTTGCTTTCTGTTGTTTAGCAGATATTCCCCTATTTTGCATACATATATTTTGGAAGACAAGAGGAAGTCTTTGGGGTATCTTTGAAGCTTTTCCTGGTACAGTTATGTTATTTCTGTTATTATTTGATTTGCCCTAAATCCAATTTGGTTTGTGAACACAAAAATCTATTTTTGGCAAAGACAATGGGAAACACAGTTTTTTTTTGTTTTTTTTTTAAATAAAGGATTTACATTTGTCCATAAGGACCCTTCTAGCGGCTGTTAGTCAGACAGTCACTAAAGGCACCTCTTGTTGCAGACCCCAAATCTTTGTAGGACTGACGTTTGGCATCTTCATGCTGTACATGCCAGCTACTACAGCTCTACGAGGAGATGGTGATTGGTGTGACTAGGTGATTGCCACACACGTGCAATAAGCTCCCCACGTTTCCCTATTGGTAGTAACAATCAGTAACGATGAGCCAGGGTAGGGTGATAGCCACGGGGAAACTGGCAAGCTGTGAGAGCCCAGAATGTAAACAGGTAGCAGATCACACAGATTATTTTCTTTGCCTAACATCTAAATTTAAACAAATAAATCAATTTATGTAAAATTCCATTCAAAAGTTTAAACGCATGCAAAAGGAAATCAGACACAAGTTACTGTGTAGAAATAAACTAACAAAACAGGATAATTTTCTTTCTCATTATAATTCCATTATTTCTATGGACATTCATTGAAGTCCCCCTTATCATTCAATAGGTGTAAGTCACATGGATGGTATCTGGCCCAGGATCTTGAAATAAACTGTCTGTGTCTGTCAGCCAATCGTTCCTTTGTAAAGCAAAAGAAAATCTGCAAGTATACTTACAGGTTGTTTAATTGTGCTTTACTTGTACTCGTATTTATAATTTTCATTGATGCATATATGTACAAATCCTGCTCAATGACACCCCGTCTGTTACTGTGTACTGGATTCAAATATGTGAATTGGGGATTTTAAACCAGACCCCATTGTATTGCATTAGATATACTCATTCGGAGCAAATCTTCAGATTTCTACTGGAGTTATCTGGAGTAGATACCTGACTTTAAATTCAATAGAAACCAAGTGACTGGCACGTCTAGAGCTCTGAACTGTGTATTCACTTTAGGAAATAATCCTAAACTTGTAAACTTGATTAAATAACCCAACTTCTCAATACTGCTGTTGCTTATTCGTCAGCAGATGTTGGGGTTGAAAGGTTGATGTTGTCATTTGGATTCACTTTGGAGGTAGACGCAGGCAAGTTACCCATAATGACGATTAAAGCTAGACTGCGTCGCTCCCTTTATTACCTGTGTTTGTATTCAGGCACTTTTTAATCATGTGTATATAATATTTGGAACCAGCTAAACGGCATGTAGCATATGCAATAATCCGTGCAATTAGCACGCTAGAAATAGGTCTGCAAGTATGTAACTTTCTAATATCAGCTAATTATCGGCAGGATTATTTAAAAACTCACTTTGAGCTAAAGCTAATTAAAGTAGCAGATGATTTCTGGGTATTAAGAGCCGCAGTCGCCTTATTTCTGTCCTGAATGAATCTCTTAATTTCTTTCTGGTTTACATCATCACGTTTACAATTAAGCTGCTCATTTTAACCCATGTTTAGCAAATGGCAAAAAATAAATAAAAAATGAAATCATGAACACAGTAGTAATGAAGTAAGAAAATAAAGAGGAGTTTTTTTGATTGCATTTGTATTTTTAATGTATAATTTTATTGACCAAGCTTGGAGCATGGAGTTAAACTGGAAAGAAAGGGTTACATCTATTTAACGACAAAGCACACAGTAATACACTCTATAAACAAGGCAGGTAATTATGCATTGATTCTGGAAATTAAGGACCTGTTTCTGCTGATCCCAGAAAATGTACCGTCTTATGGTAAAAGCTGAATACATTGTGTGAACTGATTAAACACAGTAAAAGGACCCCGCTGGGTATCTTGTTAACGAGGACAGGTGTACATTTCTACATTTCTTGTAAAATAATCTTTTAATTTGTGCTAGTTCCATGAGTGAAGTGTGGATTATTCACTAAACTGTTCATTGTAGTGAATTAAAATCCAAATTGCAAAATGTAGACTTAACGGCTTGAGCTGGTCATGGCATGGTCTGAACTCTACGCATTGTTTAGTAAACAAACCTCATGCAAATACTGTGCAGAATCTAGAACTTTGTCAGTCCCCAGAAATGTCACAAATTGCTACATATTGTATCTGTCTCCCTCAATTCTATTTCTACCTGTCTCCCTACCATTTCTACCTGTCTCTCCTCATTTGTTACCTGTCTCTCTTCCATCTCTTCATATGTCTCCACCATTTCTGCCTGTTTCTTCCTCCATGTCTTCCCACCTCTTCTCCATTTCTAAATGTGTCTTCCTCTATTTCTGCCTATCTCTTCTTCTATTTCTTCCTGTCTCTCCTCCATTTCTACCTGTCTCTCCTCCATTTCTACCTGTCTCTCCTCCATTTCTGCCTGTCTCTCTTCCATCTCTTCATGTGTCTCCACCATTTCTACCTGTCTCTCCTCCATTTCTACCTGTCTCTCCTCCATTTCTACCTGTCTCTCCACCATTTCTGCCTGTCTCTTGCTGCATTCCGTTTTGTCTCTTCTTGCATTGATACATGTGTTTTCCTTCATGCCTAGCTGTTTCCTTCCCCATTTGTACTTGTATCAGCTTCCATTTCTACTTCTCTTTCACTTGATATCTACGCTTTGCTCCGTTCCTTCATGTCTTTTATCTACGAAGCTGTGTATTCTGCCATTCCCTCCATGTCTGAAGAGATAAACAGATAAATCTGTGTATGTTTGTTATATGCTACTTGCCATATTGCTGGATTTCAGGATGGCACTGCCGTTACGGGTGGAATGAGAACGCTGTCCTCATGGAAAGGTTTCCAACCCATTTGCGATGCTCGATGGTGGATGACAGGTTATAGGCCAAGCTATGAAGTGTTGTTCACTTTCGATGAGTGCCTCTCACATATTTTATATGCCAGCAGCCAAATATTCCTGTGAAATGAATTGTGTCTGTAACAATTGCTATGTTTTAATTATTTGTCATTCTATTTCAAGGACAGAGCATTATGCTCATTCTTTCAATCTCAAAGTGTTAGAATGAGAGTTTTAACCAGGAAATGTACATTCAGATTACTCTGGTTTCCAAGTATGTCCCGGGGATGTTACGATTACCCAATTTAATGGTGCTCATTTTATCTACCTGGGAAGGAAGGTGCTGTTCGCCAATACAATGGTTTCCTTTCTTACCTGGTCCGACTGGCCACTTGATCTTCTGTGAAGCAAGGTTTACTACACAATCTGGCTATTGTTAATCTTGCTGCTCATGAATTAGCTAAAACTAATCAGCCTGGAACTCTAGAGCTGGCTAATGACTTCCCTGTGGGGTTGCTATAGGAGGAGTTACACGTCTAGCAGCCAAGGGGTTAACATAATATGTGCAGCATTTCACAGTAAAATGCAGAATCCAGGCACCATCACCACTTCAAATTACCGGAGTAACACTTTAATGACAAATTTACTAATGCATTGTAAAACCACAAAAACACTATTCTATCCAACCTGATTTTTAGCTTTATATATATATATATATATATATATATATATATATATATATATATATACACAAGAGGGAATTAATTTAATCTCTTGATTCCCAACAACATTGACATACAGACATTTCTATACAGGGAATGTGGAAGGTGTTCCTTCCTAATGATCAAGAACAAACACGTTCTTAGAAAAATAATGTTGTATCTCTGAAGTATGAGGAGACTGGGGAGATTCTTTGCGTGATTGGAATCATTTTCTGCCTTTAATGTCTCTCTCTAATCTAAGGGAGGCCATTGAGCTGCCGTACTAGCGTTTGGGTAGTTCTAGTTTAACCTGTTGGTTTTCACTGTCCATGTGTCTGCAGATGGATTAACTCCCCAAAATCACTCATTATAATTGGAGTGTCAAGTCACACCCTCTCACTCTCCTTTCTGTCTTGTTTATAAGCAATAACTTTACAAATTACTGTACTGAACAGTAGACTATCGGGGGTTATTCACTAAACAATCTAGTAATAATAACGCCCAACTTTTAAACTTCAACAAAACTTAGATTGGAAGTAAAACCCCATTGCACTAAGGTGGATTTTTTCTCGTTTGTTGTTTTTTTTATTTAGCAACTTTGTGGTTTTGTTCAAATTGTTGCGTAAGGTTTTTAAGTCACCACAACTTAGACATATTAAAGGACCACTATAGTGCCAGTAAAACATACTCGTGCCCCCACCCTCAGGGTCCCCCTCCCGCCAGGCTGGATGGAGAGGGAGGGGTTAAACTTTCCTCTTTCTCCACCGCCGGGCGGGGGGTTCTTCTCCTCCTCAGCTGAATGCGCACAAGCCGAGCGCGCATTCAGCCAGTCTCATAGGAAAGCATTTACAATGCTTTCCTATGGATGCTGGCGTCTTCTCACTGTGATTTTCACAGTGAGAAGCACGCAAGCGCCTCTAGCGGCTGTCAATGAGACAGCCACTAGAGGCTGGAATAACCCATTTATAAACATAGCAGTTTCTCGGAAACTGCTATGTTTATAGAATAAAGGGTTAATCCTAGCTGGACCTGGCACTCAGACCACTTCATTATGCTGAAGTGGTCTGGGTGTCTATAGTGGTCCTTTAATACATAATACATAATTATCTGATTTGTTGTGCCAAAAAGAATTCACTGAAGTTTTACGGTTCAGCCCAAGGATATCACTTCCATTCTCTAACTTTGACTAAATCCCCTTTCAAACAAGGACAACGTATTTAGTACATTGTTAATCTTATAGGATATTATTATCAAGAATTTATGCATACCAATAAATTTGCATGCAGTAATTAATCAGTATCTCAAGGTTGTTGTCTGGGGTAATCCAAAATTCAGGTCATAGGCTTGATTTTTAAATCCTTCCAAAACAAAAAACAAAAACAAACATTTATTTTGACCAGATATCACTTAACCTCTTGAGTGCTGGACTAGTGAACAAATAAGCTGTATTAAAAGCATTTCATTAATAAAATAAATAATTACACTAATGATCAGCATAATGTTCATTTTATAGAAGAAAATTCTAAATTCTGTCTCTGATTTATTAATTATTTTTTGTTTTTTTATTCTAATCTCTTATTTTATGTTAATGTTGAGTACATTTAATGTCTGTTTTTAGTTGATTTCTCTTACCAGTGTCAGATGGTGTCTCAATCACCATTTGAACGTTGAGTGATCGAACCTTTTATTTTAGTGTTGTCAGATGAGTTTATATTAGAGACCCATAAATTGCATTCACTCTGTCACCCAGAGTGATGGCAGTGGAGTTGTTTTTAAAATGTATGTTTTAAAATATGGATGTGCCAAAGAACAAAATATAAGGATACGCACAACACCTTTTTATTGAACACGTGAACATGTCTATAGAACAAATGGGGATCGGATCGAGAATAAACAGCTCCAATAAGAAAATAGAAAAAACATTTTTTATGGGTCTTGTTATATTCCAAATTACATAATTTTCCTGGCTCATCTCAAACAAGAATTGATTTACTTTTTTTTAATGTATTCAATTTTTATTGAAAGTTTTCAGTTTATAATTCAACAGAAAATAAAACTTTCAAAATATTACAAATACAGATACCGATAGCATGCCCCGCACAGATTACAAAGTCTTCACAAGATGTAACAGGGAAAGGAATATAATTATTTTGCTGCAGCAGAGCAAAGTATCACAGACAAGGGAATGTGATCAAATATTAAATGCTAAAATAAAAAAAAAAGGCTTTTCGTTAGAGAAATATATTAAACCAAAATTAGAAATATAATTACGGATTATGTTTGAGACACATCATTTTTCAAACTATTTTTTTCCTTTCTCGTGTATATATTTGCAATCTTGTTTGTTTAATAAATAGAATACAAAACAAAAATGTTCCAAATAAAGCTCCGCTCATGTTCCAGCAATAGTATTACCCTACAGAGAAAGACATTCCTCCGTCCGGACTCTTTTCTGTCCATCGTCATCTCTGTAGAAAGACTGTACATGATCACTGTTTCTTCTCCATCTTCCTGACTATGGTCTTGATTTAATATTTTTTTTTTTTAATTCTTTATTTATTCCAGTACAAGACATCACAAGCAGTTCACATACCGTATCTATTAGTTTGAACAAACAGGCAAGTACATTGTGGAAATAACACATTACTTTAGCAGGATGAGGGAACAGCCTATTTAATCCAAATCCCATGCCTATAGACTGCTAAGTGCCAGTATGTGTCCGATCCCTAGAGTATACGCAGCTCTATAGAAGCTCGGATATCCCGCCTGGGTTTTAATAATATATAAAACAGTAAACAGATAACAAATGACCAATGAGGACCGCGCTAAAGGCACAAAGAAAATAATAGGGATGATACAGCTATGCATAGCTTAAAAGCAAAACAGTTCCCCATGAACCTATCGCGCTCCCTTGTGAGTTCCATCATGCGCGGTCGGGCCCAAAAGTAAAAATTTTAAGAATTGGAAAAGAAAGATAGAATAGAGGAAGTGCCCCGAAGATCCGAGGACTTGGAAAAAGTGGAAGAAAGGGATGGGATAGGGGGGGGGGGTTGGTCCGAGGAATATTGCCCAAGAAGAGGGCGACTCGAATATTGTACTATACTGACCTCTCCCTCGCTAAAGTCCATATCGATTCTCCCCATGGCCTTTTGAGTTAACATAATGCACCGCCTTTCGGAGATGACCCCCGATGTGCGTGCGGGAGAGCTGACTCCCCCTCCCTATCTCAGACGTTCGCAGTGCTATTTGTCCAAGGGCCCCAGATACTATCAAATTTCTTCAGTGTCCCCCTGACCTGTGCCGTCAGCTTATCCATCAGGAAAGTATCTTTAATTTTTTGTTTTACCATCACTATAGTAGGCGTCTCCCTCTGCAACCACACCTGCGCCAGAGCTCTCCTAGCTGCCAGGTTTATTTTTTGGACGAGGGTTTGTTCTGCTTTTGTCCATCCATCCAGGGACCTAGACAACAGATACACCCATGGATCCAAATTGACCTCTCTGTCAAAGCAGCAATCCGTTTCCAATAGGTTTGTGCTTCCGGACAGTCCCACCACATATGTATATATGTGCCCTTGAGGCCACATCCTCTCCAGCACAGGTCCGTCGGATTAACACCCATTCGGCACAGTTTCACTGGGGTGGTGTACCACCTGAACAACGTCTTATAGGATTGTTCCTGCAAGGATACGCACACCGAAGATTTTGCAGTGGCCTCCCAAATATCTTGCCATTCTACACCCTCCAAAACCTCATTGAGGTCTGCTTCCCACTGATCCGCATATGTGAGATCTCCCCATTCCGACGTGTGCGTGCTCAGATGGGAATACAAACAGGAAATGAGGCCGCCTGGGAATTGTCTCTTTTTACACATCTTTTAGAAAAACGTCAATTGTGTCAGCGCGGCCGCCTTGATCTGGGGACCTCTGGCAAAATCCCTAAGCTGAAGATACCGGAAATAATCAAAGGGGCGCAGTGGAGCTCTGCTTTGTAGTGCATCGAACGTGACGAAGGAGCCGTTGTCGAACATCTCACACAGTCTTTGCATCCCCGTGCCCTCTATACCTTTGAAGTCCCGGGGGTGCATGCCCGGCGCAAATGCCTTGTTTCGCAAGAATGGGGTCATGGGCGACAGAGCTGAAGTCAGGCCGTACTTAAAGGCGGCTGCGTCCCAAATCTTAAGGGAGTTGTGTATTGCTGGGCATATCAACTGATCAACAGGTCTCTGTTCTTTAGAGGTCCACAGAAGGAACTGGGGCATATCCGGGCCCATCATGGAGGATTCCAGATCCACCCATCTCCTCTTATCTGGGGGTGAGTGCCATAATGCAATTTGGGCCAACTGGGCCGCTGCGTAATAATAATAAAGGTTTGGAAGGCCCAGGCCTCCCCTGTCCCTAGCTCTATAGAGGATGTTTCGAGAGATCCTATGCCTTCTATTCTGCCAAATAAACTTACCTATCGCCTGTTGAAGCGGACCCAAATTAGACTTAGTCACTCGTATCGGAAGGGCCTGGAATAAGAAGAGTATCCTTGGCAGCACATTCATTTTTACTGTATGTATGCGTCCGATCCACGAAATCGGCTTGTCAATCCAGTTCTCCATATCGTTTATCAACTGTCTAATCAGCGGGGTGTAATTTTGCTGATATAGTCGTGAGGGGTCTGCTGTCAACCGAACGCCCAAGTATTTGATCTGGTCTCTCTCCACTCGGATGTGATAAGTCCTTCCTATATACGACGCCTCGACTTCGTTCATACTAATGGGGATCGCGCTTGATTTGCATAAATTGACTTTATAGCCGGCCACCTCGCCGTATTCTGCCAGAATCCCGGTCAGAGCTGCCATTGAAGCCCTCGGATCTGTGAGCGTCAGCAATACATCGTCCGCAAATCCCGAGACAACGTATTGCGTGTCCCCTACGGTAACACCTTTGATATCTGGGGCGTCCCGTATAGCTTGCATGAGGGGTTCGAGCGAGAGGACAAACAGCAGCGGCGAGAGGGGGCATCCTTGTCTCGTGCCGTTGCTCAAATGAAACGGTGTAATTCTCGCTCCTGAGATCTGAATCTGTGCCCTAACGTTGGAGTACATAGCCTGAACAGTCGTTATGAACCTGGCCGGCATGCCGAAGTGTTGTAAAACTTCGAATAGATAAGGCCATTTGACCCTGTCGAATGCCTTTTCGGCATCGAGTGACAGCATCAATGTCGGGGTGCCCTTCGTAGCCTGTCTCCCCATAAGGTCTATATTGCGTCTCGTGTTCTCGAACAGTTGTCTGCCCGGTACAAAGCCCACCTGATCCGGGTGTATCAGGCCTGCAAGGATCGGGTTCAACCTGCCTGCGAGAATTTTAGCCAAAATTTTGGAGTCGTGATTAATTAGCGAGATGGGGCGAAAGTTCTCCGGGGCCGAGTCGTCTTTACCCGGCTTAGGCAATAGAACGATATTCGCTAAAGACATCTCCCTATCAGGCGTCTCTCCATCCATCAAATCGTTGAACCAGGGTTCCATGTGGGGTAGGAGTTCCTCTCGGAAGGTTTTATAATAGCTTCCGTCGAAACCATCGGGACCCGGCGCCTTGTTACTTTTCAAGGCGGAAATCGCCACATCTATTTCGTCAACTGAAATGGGGTGTCCCAGGGCCGCCGAGGCAGCCACATCTAACTTGGGGAGATGCGACCGGGAGAGGAACGCCCGTACAGCATCTAACTCCTGTCCTATGTCTACGATACTACCTGTAGTGTGGTTGTAATGCTTAGTGTAGTAATCCGTAAATACCTTAGCTATCTCTGTGGGGTTCGTCTGGTATGCTCCCGCTGCATCCTTAATCCTCGTGATATGTGTGCCCCTTTGTCGCGGCCGAAGGGATCGTGCCAACAATGTGTCCATCTTGTTCGCTTTCTCGTAGTAGGCTCGCTTGGACCATATGATAGCTCTCGCGGTATCATCCAGAAGTGTTTCCCTAATTGAATGCCGTGTGTTTTGCACCGCCATTAAGTTCGTGGGTGAAGGGTCCGACTTATGCCGTTGTTCCGCCGTTCTTAAAGCTCCCAATAATGACGTTAATAGTTGAGACTTGCGTCGCTTCTTCCGTGTTGCTTCTCTAATCAGGACCCCCCTAATAACCGTCTTATGAGCCACCCATACCGTGGCTTTCGAGATCCCTGTCTCCGCTTCCCTGATAAAGTAGTCCTTAAGTTCCTTCCTAATGATATCAACGATTTCTGGGTCTTGAAGTAAGGACCTATTAAGCTTCCAGGACCAAGGGGACGCGACGCTCAACTTGTCCAAGGTAAGGGTGACATCTGCGTGATCTGACCAGGCTATGGATCCCACCCCAGAGTCCGAAACCTTGGGAATAGCCAGCGAGTTGACCAGAAAAAAGTCTATTCTTGAATATGTATCGTGTGGCGACGAATAAAACGTATAGTCTATAATATCAGGATGCTGAGCCCTCCATATGTCTATCAGACCTGTTTGTTGCATGAATGCGTGCAGTAATTTGTCTTGCCCCCCCTCCTATGTGACCGCGGGATTCCCCTACATGGCCCCCTATCTATCGCCGGGGACGGAGCAGCATTAAAATCCCCTCCTACAACAACTATGCCGTGTGGCAGCCTGTGTACTATGTGCGTCAACTCCTTCCAGAATGCACTGGACGGATCGTTAGGAGCGTATATGTTGAGGAAATGTATAGCCTGAGAATGCAAAGATCCCGACAGTAACACGTAGCGCCCTCCCGGGTCAGCACTAACCGCGCTGACCCTGAACGGGCATCTATGATGCACAAGGATGGCAACACCATTCCTCTTATTGAGGGCTCTAGCCTCATATGTGGTTCTGTATAAGTGGTCTTTAAGGGCGAACTTCGTCGATTTCGACAAGTGTGTCTCCTGTAAAAAGGCAATATCGGGGTTCATACGTTTTAATTCCCGAAACATGAGCCGTCTTTTTTTAGGGGCGTTTAGGCCTTTAACATTAAGGGATAATAGTTTCACAGGCATGAGTTAACCAGTAGGATAGTTCTGTATTTAAGCTTTCTGTTACCCCTGGTCGTAATCGGGCCTTCCTGAGCGTCCTCCGACTCCCCCCCCAGAGGAGAAAGATAAGGAAAAGGGACAAACGGGAGTAAGGGCAGAAAAAGAGTAAAGGATAGGAAAAGAAAGATACCAAACAGTATGTACATGTATCGCCTGGTCTTACCCATCGCCGGGCGTAGTTGGGGTAGATGTCCCGACATCCCCGGAACGACAAGAGATCCCTGGGGCGTTGGGGACATGGACCAGCCAATAAAGGCACTACTAGAGTGCCAATGGGATCAACGTAAGAGAAAAAACACATTATAGTCTGTGCCCCTGCACTTAGTACATAGGGCAGCGATGGAAGGTCTATCAAGGTACATATCCACATAACTGAAAGCAGATTGTCAAATACAATTCACAATATATCTATAACTTATTTTTTTTTTTTTTATTGTTTTCTTGTTGTATTTTTTTTTTTTTGTTACCATTTTTTTTTTGTTTGAAAATTTTTTTTGTAATTAATTAAGTAAGTAAGGGGAATCCACATACACCATGGTTAAGTTAGGAACATGGAAAAATAAGCCGGTCTTCAATACACGTTTAGTACTTAACAAGCAAACACGTTAGGAGAGCTTAACTACCCAATGACGCGGGGCTTCACGGCTACCGGCGTAGGGGCTTCCCCAGGGACTATCTTCTAGCAGTGAGCCGTGCACTTGAAAGCCTTGGGGTAAGAGGGATCAGGAATACATTATACCAACTATAGAAGGGGTCCTCAGTACAGGCGGGCTACTCCGGTCCCCTCCCCCCGCCCTCGGGCGGATGCAAGAAAGGGCTCCAGATATCGGCCCCGATATACCCGCCCCCCTCCTTCCCCGATCTTGGATCCGATTACAAAAGATTCTGCCAGGTGGCCCCCCCACCCTCCCCAGCTTCCACATAGGGCCAAGCCGAGCTGACTGAGCGAGCTCAGGCGGCCCACCCCAACATAGGCCGCAACCCTCCCTCACACACTCTCCTCGAATCCGGCTGTCGCCTATGCGATCCCAGTTGAAGCGCTAACTCTGCACCAACATAAACACAGTACAATGCATACAGATAAAAAAAAAAAAATAAGACCGGGTAACCGCCGCCCCCACCCCCCCTTTCAATCGTGGGTACCGAAAGAGGCCAACAACAAATATAACATTTCAACAGGGGCAGTCAATGCCGCAATACGCGGGAGTTCCGTGACCCGCTCCGTGCCGGCCACTAGGCGAAGAATTGGCCCGATCCCCCCTCCCTCCGACAACACCGCCACCCATAAAAATAAAACATCAGTGCATACAGTAAATAGCGAAACCAGCACAGTGGAACATCCCTAGCCCACCCAAAGAGGGGAGAAGACCCCCCCATACCCGCTATGACTTGGGATCAGCCCGCGCAGCACTTGCGGCTGCTCCCAATCCCAGCACCCCAAGAGGGCTCACCGGAGTGGACCAGGCCCCAAAACCAGCCATCCCACACGCAACCTACATACCCTCCCCGAGCGTTACAGCCGACTCGATCCCCCTCCTGCCGACCTCCTGTGGATCTGGACCGACCGACAACCGTGGGCCTCACTCACCCACCTCAAACCACTCACGAGGGAGAGGACAGAGCGCCTCTTCAGCCGGGGGGAACTCCGCCATCGTGACCGTGTCCTGAATGCCGAGGCCCCTCAGGAACTCCGCCGGGTCTCCATCAGCGTTCAGGATTTTAGTGCAACCATCCTTGAACGCCAGCAACCGGAATGGGAAGCCCCAAGCGTATTTGACTCCATGCTGCTGCAGAAGCCCCGTCACCGGGCGCCAAAGCCTTCGTTTTTGGAGGGTAGCAGGAGTCAGATCTTGGAATAAGGTAAGGTCTGCGCCTCCATATCGGATAGGGCCTTCCCTGCCTCGTTTCATGAGGGCTTCCTTCGTCCTGTAAAACAGGAATTTGATAATAACATCCCTCGGGCGGGTATCAGTCGCCCGTTTCGCCCTGAGGGCCCTGTGCACTCTCTCCATGTGCCATTGGTGCTCAGGCACATCGGGCAGCAAAGGTTTGAGGATCTTGGCCACCACCTCCATCAGCGGGCCCTCACCCTCTTGTTCAGGTAGGCCCCGAAGCCTGATATTGTTTCTCCGGGATCTGTTCCCCATGTCATCCAGGGCAGATTCCACCGCAGTTAATCTGGTAGAGAGCCGGTTAAACTGGGCTACGGCAGCGTTGTGGGCCACCGCCGTGGACTCCGCCCGCCGCTCAAGCCCTGCCGTCCGCACACCCAAGGCCTGTATCTCTGCCTTTACTTCGTGTGTGTTCCTGGTGATTTCGGCCGCCAGATAACTGCGGACCTCAGCCAACTTAGCCAGGATCTGATACCTCCGAGGCCGCCACCGCGCCTGGGCTGGGAGGTGAGCGTGGCGCCAGCGGGCTCTCCTGTCCGCCATCTTGGGTGCTTGATCGCATGGCGCGGGAGGCTGTGAACATATCAGGTACCGTTGCTCCCTGTTCCGTCGGCTTTTTAGACGGTTTCTTCGGGGCCCGCTTGTCCATGTCGACTCCCCGGCCCGTTACCTCAGTCAGATAAGTGTTTTTTTCCGCTTTTGTTTGCTATTGGCCTCGTGGTCCTAGCGGAGCTTCACTTGGACACGTCCATCTCGCTCCGGCAGCAGACCACGCCCCCCTTAATATTTTTTTTTACTATGCTTTTCAAAGTATTTCATAATTTTTGATAAACTTTTCAAATGATTTATCTTCAAAGATTTCCTTGGACTTCAATGGTGACTGCAGATAAATCATTGGAAAATCTTTACCAAAAATATTAAAGTGACACCTGTGTTCGTCAAGTTTCATTGTTGGATTTTGGCAATCAGGGAACAGGCTGGAAGGAATGGGGTCACTGCAGGGATATTTTGAATGTGATGTCTAGAACATATGCAAATTGTGACTACGTATTGTGGATATTTTACCTTTAGGACTCAACATCCCCCAAAAATTCTACCTGATTCCTTATAAAAAAAACTTTGAGGGGGTTAGTTGACCGTTTCTGTGCGTAAAATCATTAATCCTACTTTTATCTGCTAGCTTGCATTCCATGATTCCAATAAATGTTACACTATTTTTTATTCTATAAATGTTTTGATAATAAAGACAATACTCTAAAGAATGCAAAATATTGTTTTTGTCACTCGTAATCATAGTGTAACTTGACTGCTGACTGACCTATGGTTGACATCGGCTATCATTCAACCATTTCTGTACCAAGCACGTTTTGTCTTTATATATTCACTTAACATTTGTTTAAAACAAGGGATGCATAGCCAGCACATATACATGTAATAAAAAGTAATTTAGTGGACTAATTTTTCACACAAACATAAAAAAAGTTATTTATGTAAATTTACCAAAGTCTCCTTTTTTATTATTTATATGTCCATGCTTTAGAGAAATATAAAGGAAAAGGAAAAAAAAACTCTAGACTTTATGCATTGTCTCTGATATTGGAATACTAGTGTAAAAACAAAATTAAAAATGTTGTCTCTCATATCCTCCCATTAACTTGTGTCCTCTGTACTGAGCATTTCGCCCACATGCACCTCCTTTTATCATTTGGAGCTACTATATCAATCCCTGCTGTATTGTAACGAGGACATCCTGGGCATTGAGTGATATGTCATGTGATAGGCTGGGATGCTGGAACCTTCCTTTTCCATTTCATCATAAATGGAAAGAAATTGGAAGACAGCTTTTCACCTCAGTTCCCAGGAGGGTATAATAGGTGTGAAAAAAACAGAAAAATGGTCATAGAAAGTGTATGTTTGTGTAATGATTATATAAAAAGAATGTGTTAAGGATCCTGCAGGCATTTCTAGCAGAAAAAGCTTACTGAAAATGGCAACAGAATGTAAAATGGATGCATTCTGCATTTGTACATAATGCCACATTTGAGAAATACATTTAAATCATGTACTTTTAAAATGAAGCTTTTTCATCAATATCTTGAATTCTAAGGTAATGCTAACAGTGGAAGTGGAGAGTCCAATTCACTCTTTCCCCTCCCGGAATGTGGGAATAGTATAACCAATTGGAACTTCCTTTACTGTTTGGAAGTACGGTGCAGCTTACATTTCCAGAACACTTGCAGCCATCAAATGAGTGACCAGTGGCTCCTGGAAGAACAATTAATTTATTCACAGGCTGGAAATCATTCCTGGTTTATGAAGGTATGTGCAGCTTTATGGACTACATTTAGTTTTTCAAATTAAATGAAAGTAAAAATAGGCATACATGATTATGGTAGTGAAAGGGTTTAGTTAGATAACAGGATAACAAAATTAAGAGGACAAAAACTGAATTCATATAACCTGTACTTGCACATGAAAGCTTGAAATGTGACACTTGAGAATAAAATGGAAAATACTGTAAATACATAGGTGATTTTTTTTTAAACCTTTAAACCACCTTTAAAGTCCTTGACAGTAATGTCAGGTCAACTATGAGAGAAACTTGACTCTAGGTGGTGTGAAACAACCAGTCCAATTAGGAGGAATATTAGATAATAAAGTGGTTTATACAACAAGACTATTTTGGTTGGAAATATTGCTGATATTACTGAAATACTTCCTGCAATAGATCATTTTAATTGAACCATTAATTGAATTCGTATGATATACGGATGATCTGCTCATGTTCAGAGTACAGTAAAACCAATTAACTTTATAATGGATCTATATATGTATAACTGCAAAAGCACTTGCCATAATTTCTGTTATTTATGTACATTAAATCATCTATTGGAAAAAGTGTTTAGGAACAAATGCAGAGGGGAGCAAACAGTGCACACAGCAAATTCAAGACTATACATATTAAATAATGAGTTCAAATAATCTTATTATAAAAAAAATATGTTGCTTTGGAAGGTTGTATGCATTTCAACTGGTCAGATGATGCCTGTTTTTGACAATTGTTTACAAATATACCATGACGTGTATAACGAGAAAAATAAATTAAATTCATCTAAATGAAAAATACATATGGATTCATTCACTAAACTGAGAATTGTTTGGAATTTAAACATTTTATTAAAAAGATTCACATACGTTACCCACTTTACTATTTTGACCGAAAATGTTTTAATTCCCTGGTGAATTGCTTAACATTTTTTGCAATTGCCAGCTAAGGGAAAGTTCCTGACAATAATTAGTGTATAATGAAGGTATAGTTACAGCCCAAAAACACACTTGTCTACAGTCCCTAATTTGCCAGGACATTCCCTAATTCGCTGTAACAGTCCCGCATTTTGAGATAATGTTTTAGCAAAAATCTGTCCCAGGGACTTGTTCTACATTTTGAAATATTTTGGCAGGAAGGTACTGGGCACTAGGACTATGCACAAAGCGCTTTACCGATGCTCCATGTATGGTCTGCATGAAGGGGAAGGCTGTCAGTTAGCCTTCCAACCATCTTTGAAAGATTGGCCTGCCCATTTAAAAAGCAGGAATGTCACATTACTGGATTACAAATAGTATTGAATGTTAAAAATAATTCCATATCGTATATCATTTTGTATCACTAATACTTAATATCAGTGATTTGAAGGTGACAGTTTTATGTTGGGAAATGTATTTTGGAAAAAATCATTCTTTCCTTCGTGTGTCCTTCTTTCCCGCTGACATTCCAATCTAGTAATAATAGAACTAACCACTATACTCAATTTTGCTTTTACTAGACCTTGTTAATGTCAGTTTCCAACAGGTCTTGTTTTAATTTAAGGATTTTCTTAATTCATATTCATATTTAAATTGTAAATATACATATTTAAATATTTAATTAAATCTATACATTGCTTGTATAAGGATTTAGACCCTGTGATGTAAATACCTATACAGGCCCAGGAAAGAATTGAATGTCGATGGTATATTTTTGGGATTACACAAGCCCTATCACTCCACACTGTGTTGATAGACCATTGGTCAGGCCATGGACCTGAAGGAAAGATGGCTTCCAGATAACATTTTACAACTCTACAGATTAGGAATAGGATACAAAAAAATCCACAAGCATTGCAGATTCCCCATGTTATAATCAATATTCATGATTCTTGTGCTTGGACCTCTCACAGGAAATGCTATTTTCACAGCAAGGCTCTGCTTTCCGGGTCACATGCAGTATGATTGCTACACTGTGTCAGCTGCTTACCTACGGTCTCGGGCAATGAGCACAGTTGTCAATGGTAGGTCTGGGTTCACAGAAGTGTGTCACACAGTGCATCAGCAAAATGGATGCCACTTGTTTGCACTTTAACGCCAGCATCAACTCGATGCGGATGAAATACAAGCACACTTGGATAGCCATGTCTGCTTCACCACTAGACAATACACACAAACAAAATCCCAAATCAATCAGTTCAGAATTTGATAATTTGATGTTTGTTGCAATTTTATATCTAAGACAATAAAACATACAGTGTGCATGTGCCAACATTAAAATTTCTTCAGGCAACCGTGTATTTTCTTATCGTAACTTAGCACCCTTATCCTATTTACAAAATCACATCGTATTTACACAAACAAATACACAGAAAAGACTCAAATAGAATTACGATGCCGGTTTCTCAGACATACTGTATCAGGTATAAAAACAAGTTTTCACTCTAGAACCAAACCTGAGTATACCTGGAGATATCAGCAAACAGTCTGTAAGTTCCCACCTACACATTCCAATATTTCCCTGTCAAAATGTAGCAGAGCGTACATGAACAAGAAAGATACGTTGTGCGCATATCTCCTAATGGCTGCTAATGATGCTTTAGAGATGCTTTTATTTTCTGCTTCAATTGTAATTTGTTGTTTTAAGAGTCTTATATTAAAAATTTAAAAAATATATAGTTAAATAGTACACATAATAATAAGACAAACATTTTTAGCAGGTGTTATGGTTGTGTGTTTTATATTTTTTTTATGATTTATCTAAACATACAGAAACAAAAAAAAAATCATTTAGCTGCCTAAAAAGCACAACACATAGTTTTCTGATGAAAACCACAGACTATAATTCCAGTTAAAAAGTATATTTTTTCCACACATTGTGAACAGAGTCCTGCTAAAAAAATATAAAATGAAATTTGGTAAAAAATGTCCCCCAATATCTGTAAAATATTAAGTAACAATAACAATCTAAGTAGCCATAGACAAAAGTTTATCAGCTAAAATAACACTAGCCATTTGGCAGACGAGAGGAAGCACAATAACAACTATTAACTTACTTGCCCTAGTCTGAAAGTCATTAGTTTGTGTTAAATTGCAATGCCACAAGCAACCACTGGTGGGGTCTCAGATTTAAATTTATTCAATCATTTTAACTGTTCAGAATTGTTTGTATAAGCAAAAACCCACCACACATATCGTTAATTTATTGCATATGTCTGTTGTATGTGTTACAGTGTCTATAAATGTACTGTATATGTTTCTTTTTACTTGCCTGTTTTAATGCACTCTTCGGGCAAACTGAATATGAGAAAATTCTCAATGTATCCTTCTTGGTAATATATTTTTTAAATAAATAAATAAATATAACATTTTGTTCATATTTTAACATTTTTTATTTTTAAGTTCAGTAAAGAAAGTAAAGTAAAATACAAGCCTGTTCTCTGAATTAAAATATCAGTTCTTCTTGTGTGTTTTCATACCAAGCCTTTTAGCAAAGGGCAAAGTCAGTGCTATGTAGGCTGTTTAAAAATACGAAAGCAGTTTGAACAATCTGAATAAAATGTGTTGTAATGCATCACATTATGCTGCTGAACCTTTGAGTCAACTGTGGGTTCATTCTTCCATGGCTTAAGGTTTGTACACCAACAACTGCAAGCTCTGGACAAATAGTCAAACTGCAAGCTCTGGACAAATAGTCACACGACAGGTCAAACTACACTCTCCAGCCTAATAAACTCTAACAATAAAATTAAGCAACTTGTAATTTCTCTATAATAAGCTGATAGAGATTGCACAGTGGTATATTATAATGCTTTATAGATCACAACAGCACCTTTTGATACTTTGAAGAGCACAACATAAGTTTCTTAAGCTCTACAAACCACATATGTACTTTCTAAAGATGTACAACGCACTGTAGTTACATTACAATCTCTATGAAACATAGCAACTGCTTCTTACGATTCATAAACCCCACCGGTACCTTCCAATGATCAACAGAACAAATTAGAACCTATCAGGGCAGCATCCAAAGCAGAAAATTTTCATACCATATAATGCACAAACAGAACTTTCTTGTATTTAATGCATACAACTAGAAACTATGGACCACAGCTACAACCTCTCAAAGGATATGCTAAATTAAAAAAGGACAATAGCGTAATCTCCTGCATATAGACTAAAATACAATTTGTGCACGCTAGTATAGCAGAATCTTGATCTCATCTGACCTCTCATCACTCATGCTTTATAGACTTGTACCATTCCAGACTTGTATAGGGTGCAGCAGCACATTACAATGCTTAATAGAACATACAAGAAACGTTGCATGCACAACAGACCTTAGTGACTTCAAAATGAGAAGAGTGAATGATCAGCACCATCATGAGATAACTCTACAGTTCAGCACCCCAATGAGATGGTTCCACAGACCAGTACCACCATGAGAAGGCTCTACAGACCAGTTCCATCATGAGATAACTCTACAGTTCAGCACCCGAATGAGATGGCTCTACGGACCAGTACACCTATGAGATGGTTCTATAGACCAGTAAGACCATCAGATGGTTTTAAAGACCAGTACTGAAATTACATTGTTCTACAGACAAGCGCCACAATAAGAAGGATCTACACCTGTATCAGTATGAGATGATTCTACAGGCCAGCATAACCATGAGAAAAATCTACAGACTAGTACTACCATGCATGGCTCTACAAACCGATACTGCAATGAGAGGGTTCTACAGACCAACATCCCAATGAGATGGTTCTAGATCAATATGACTGTGAGATGGCTCTACAGACCAGCACCACCATGAGATGACTCTACAGACCAGAACCACCATGAGTCAGCTATACAGAACAGCACCACTATCAGATGGCTCTACAGACCAGTACTGCAATGAGATAGTTTACCAGACAATTACCACCATGAGATGAAGCTTCAGGCCATCACCATCATGAGATGGCTCTATACACCATCACCACCAACAGATTCATCTACAGACCACAGGAGAACATTCTTATCCTATAAAATAGTCTTTAAAAACTCTATAAACAACAGAGGCAGCTACCCATGCTAGACAGATGTCATAACATTTTCTATACTCTCTAGACCATGACAGCATCTTTGCATGCAACATTTGCATTAGGTCATGCCCTGCAGACCATAGTAGAACAAATTTCATGGACCATAATTGTATCATGCTCTATAGACTCCCTCATCACTGTCTCATTGTCTACTGACCTCAACAGTATCATCTTATGCTCTACAGAGCTTTGCACTATGCTTGCAGTGTCTATATCAGCTGCTTCACTTATTCACTTATGGCAGAACTGCCACATGGGAGGTTTTTTTCCCCACACTTGATTAACTAACAAAAAGATAGCTATTAGTTTTTTTTTATTATTATTATTTTAACAACATTTCCCATGTTCCTATTATAGCCCTGGTATGGCATGTATATTAGATTAACTTTTGCACTGCTACAGACAACAGCACATTTACATGAAGGAATCTCAGAGGGTGCATGCTCTCGTATGCCATTTCTGCGTAGTAGCCCAAGCACGCATGAATGAGCCTAGACATGGTGGAAGACATTACCCACAATACAGAACTGCAGCATAGGTAAGTTATTATTTTTTATTTAACTTATGTCCACTGGTTTATTCACCCCAACAAACGCTGCAATAGTGTTTACTGTTGTTGGGAGACTTCCATACAGGTAATCTTTCCACTATAATATAGATCAAAGCAGGACATTTTCAAGGTTAGTTGTTCATAGCAACATCTTCACATTTACAAACACCCTGGAGGGGTCTAGATTCAGTACAAAATAAAAATACTGCACAGTGTTATAGATTCACCGATAATTTGCCAGTCAAAGTCTTTCATTAGTTCTTATTTAACTAGAGTAAGAAAGGTTCAGTCCTGTACAAGGGCAAACTAAACAAAGTCTCATTGGTTTGTTCTGAAAGTCACACAATAATGTTCTGAAACGTATTTCCAAGGTGAGAATTTCTAAAAATGTACATCCCAAGCAGACAATTCATATATACTTAAAAATGAAAACCACAAGCAAGCTCTTGAAAGATGTAGATTGAATAAACTCTAAAACGAAAAACAAATTTATATTTTCACAATTTAGTAGATGTACTCCCAATGAAAACATGTATGCAATTAATTTAGCAGTTTTTTTCCATTAGGGATATATCTAAAACAGCTTGCAAAATCTGCAGATCTCTTATCTGCAGCCTCTGTGAGCTCTCCCATTCTAACTCCGCCCACCATTTCTGTAGCTGTCCAATCACAGACTTCCCAATGTAGCTCAATGAGAAGTCTTTGCAAGGCAGGTGCCCTGGGCAATTGGCTGCCTCTTGAGTTTATCTCCACTGAACTAAACCAGGAAGTAACAGGATAAGTTGTCTGATTGACAGCCAGGGGGGAGGGGATAACCAGGTTAATTTATAAAAGTGTCAATTTCTATTGAAATCCGCCTTTTTGTAAAAAGGAAAAAAAAGGACACACTCTTCACACATAAAGCATTTCAGCAAACTAAACTGCTTTGGATGTTTGGAGTGTCCCTCTATATAAACAGACAAGCAAAGGCAGCTATTTTTCTCCTTAATAAGTATGACCAGCATGTGTACGTCTCCATGTTTCTTACATGTTAGCTGTAATTAGATTGCCTAGACATGTGGAAAAAAGGTGTTGCTCTTGGCAGGTGGGTCATGAAGACTCAAGGCATCACTCAGCACTTACCATGTACAGAGCTATTTTACAAGCAAAATGTTTCCATAGACAAGAGAGTAACCCAGTGTGATAATCATAATATATTCTACTATGTATTCTAATGAAATGAACAAAATGAAGACTAGTGAATACATTTAGTGGCGTCTGGATGTATACACCTCATGTTTATGTTTGGATTAATGCAAGAGATGTTTACAAAAAGCATTGAGACACTCTGGACACACCTAGGAACATTTATGAAATCTTACGCACATTGTTTTCTGTTGGCGGCCTTGACTTGATTTTATTTATTAACGCTAATGCACTTGGTTATCTTAGATCTACCCTTTTTAATATCATTCTCCACCCAAACCCCCTCCTTGCTTTAAAAAAATACATATATATAAAAAATATTATATATATATATATATATATATATATATATATATATATATATATATTACAGTACACTGATGGGAGCATTCAGTTCACAGATCAAGTTTGAAAAAGTAGCAAGTAAAGGTAAAAACAGAAGGTGCTGTAACAACTCTATATCTATATAAAATAATGTATTTTTCTCTATTGATCATTTCTCATTGAACTTTGAATAAAATCAACATTTAGTGACCGTCCCCTAGCCATGAATCATCTCTGGGTCTTTTTTGGAGCCATGAGTGGAATGCAGAATCCCAAACTAAAATTAACATGTTCAAAACTGTGTGTTTTGGTTGGTTTGTGATTCAGATACATTTCGGCTTGGAGTTCGGGTGTCACGATTCGGGGAACCCAACACGCTAACACACACACAGACACTCACAGAAAGTGTGCATTACCGGTCCTTAGAGTGGCCGGGCTAAGCACACACAGAATAGTCAGGAGACAAGCCGAGTAAGGGGAACCAGAAAACAGAATAACGAGAAACAAGCCGAGGTCAAAGGGTAGGAGAAAGTCACAAAGTCAGTATAACAAGCCAGAGAGTACGTAACCAGAAAACACACGTTCAGAATCAATACCATAAAGCAAAGACCACAACAGGGCAGGGAGGAACAGGAAAGGTAAGTATTAAAACCATCAGGTTAATTCTGATTGGATAATTTCCAATCAGAATTAACAATCACACGTGGGAGATATCTAAACCTCCCACTGTGATTGAGGCACTGTGCCTTTAATGCCGGGTCAGGTGACTGACCCCGGCGTGACATATCTTGGACAGTCTTCCAGCGTGCAGCGTCATGCATGCTGCCGCTGGGGGGCGTGGAGGAAGACGCGGGCGGCATCCGAGGCTGGAGGGATGCCGCTCGCCGAACCCACGTGGAGAAGGGGACCGCGGACGGCTGGAGGGTGAGTGCCGCGATCGGACTGCAGCCTCCCCTTGCAGCCGCCCGCGGGATCCTGACATTACCCCCCCCTCGAAGACTGCCCAGAGGGCGGGAAGCAGAAGGCTTCAAAGGAAACCGGGCATGAAAGGAGCGGACCAAAGAGGGAGCGTGCAGATCAGAGCACGAAACCCAAGATCGCTCCTCAGGGCCGTACCCCTTCCAATCCACCAGATATTGCAGCCGACCCCTAGAAACACGAGAGTCAAGAAGGGCAGCCACTTCGTACACATCACTGGGGACAGCGCGAGGGGAAACAGGCCGCCCGAGGGGACGAGAGAACCGGTTGCAAAGCAAGGGCTTCAAAAGCGAAACGTGAAACGTGTTCGGAATGCGCATGGAAGAGGTCAAGTCCAGGGAGTAGGAAACGGGGTTAACCCTACGTAACACCTTGTAGGGACCAAGGAACCTGGGAGCGAACTTCATCGAGGGAACCTTGAGGCGGAGGTTCCTAGAGGACAACCATACCCTATCACCCGGAACATAGGAAGGGGCCGCACCCCTATGGCGATCAGCAAACTTCTTCTGAACAGCCGCTGAACGGGACAGCGCAACATGGACCTGATCCCACATCTTCCGCAAAGAGGTGAGGTGCTGGTCCAAAGCGGGCATTCCCTTGTCGGAGAACGCACCGGGAAGGACGGAAGGCCGAAACCCATAAGCAACCTCAAAAGGACTTAAGCCAGTAGACGAATGTGAGACCGTATTCCTGGCAAATTCAGCCCACGGAAGGAGGCGAGACCAGTCATCCTGGTGCGCATTAGTGAAGCAGCGCAAATACAATTCCACAGACTGATTAGCACGTTCGGCTGCACCATTAGATTGCGGGTGATAGGAGGAAGTAAACGACAAGGAGACCCCCATCTCAGCACAAAAACCCCTCCAAAACCGAGAGACGAATTGAGGACCCCTGTCAGATACAATATCCTCAGGTACCCCATGCAAGCGGAACACTTCCTTGGCAAACACCTGAGCAAGCTGAATCGCAGAAGGCAGTTTCTTAAGCGGAATAAAGTGCGCCATTTTAGAGAACCTATCCGTCACAGTTAATATCACTGTCTGACCATCGGAAGGAGGAAGGTCTACAATAAAATCCATGGATAAGTGGGTCCATGGTTTCTTGGGTATCGATAGAGGCATCAGGAGACCCTGGGGTCTCACATTAGCGGACTTACACTGCGTACAGACCCGACAAGCCTGCACAAAATCCACCACGTCTCGCTTGAGTGAAGGCCACCAGAACTGTTGAAGGAGGCCCTTATAAGTCTTGGTAACCCCTGGATGACCAGCAGTTTTGGCGGTGTGAAATAAAGTTAATAACTTCTTTCTGTCATTCACTTTAACGTATAGTCTGCCAACAGGCGTCTCAGGGGGTGCTTGAGTTTGGTATGTCTTAATATTATCAAGAACAAGAGACGAAACAACCAAACGGGTAGCAGCTATTATCTGAGACGCAGGTACAATAGGTTCAGGGGTCGGGTTAACAGATTCTAGAGGTTCATACTGTCGAGAGATAGCGTCAGCTTTGGCATTACGGCAACCAGGTCTATAGGTAATCACGTATTGGAAGCGTGAAAGAAATAGAGACCATCTAGCCTGCCGGGCGGACAACCTTCTAGCATCAGCTATGTAGGAGAGGTTCTTATGATCTGTTATAACCATAACTTTGTGTCTAGAACCCTCTAATAAGTACCTCCATTCCTTAAAAGCTAACACAATAGCTAATAGTTCCCTGTTCCCAACATCGTAATTCTTTTCCGGATCAGATAACCTTTTAGAAAAGTAGCAACAGGGATGGAGGGGTTCGTCATACGATGACCTCTGTGACAGTACTGCTCCCACGCCTGATTCAGAAGCGTCCACTTCCATAACAAAGGGAAGAGAAGGATCAGGGTGGCGTAGTACTGGAGCAGAGGCAAATGCCTTCTTGAGAGTGTCGAAGGCCTTAAGGGCTTCAGGAGTCCAAACCCTAGGGTGTAGACCTTTCTTAGTCAGCTTCGTTATAGGGGAGATAAGTGGTGAAAAGTTTCTTATAAATTTCCTGTAATAGTTGGCAAATCCTATAAAACGCTGGATAGCCTTAAGACCTTGGGGAAGCGGCCAGGATAGTATGGCTTCTAATTTAGCAGGATCCATACTGAAACCCTGTTCGGAAATTATATATCCTAGAAATTGCACCGAGGTCTGATCGAACAAACATTTTTCTAATTTACAATAAAGTCCGTTCTGTAATAACCTTTTAAGCACCATCCTAACATGATTATGATGTGTCTGCAAATCAGGGGAATATACAAGGATGTCGTCAAGGTACACCACGGCACAGACATGTAATAGATCCCTGAGGACATAGTTTATGAGGTCCTGAAACACAGCGGGAGCATTACACAGTCCAAAAGGCATGACTAGATACTCGTAATGTCCGCTACGTGTATTGAATGCTGTTTTCCACTCATCATTCTCCTTTATACGAACAAGGTTATAAGCCCCCCTGAGGTCTAATTTAGTGAAGTATTTAGAACCTTTGACCCGGTCAAACAACTCCGTGATGAGGGGAATAGGGTAGGCGTTTTTAATCGTTATATTGTTCAGGCCTCTGTAGTCTATACAAGGCCGTAGGTCACCCTCCTTTTTGGCAACGAAAAAGAAACCAGCCCCAGCAGGAGAGGAGGACCTTCTGATAAAACCTTTACTTAAGGCTTCCTGTATGTACTCCTCCATTACCTGGTTCTCTTTTTCAGAAAGAGGGTAAACCTTACCCCTAGGCGGCATAGTACCAGGTAAGAGGTTTATGGCACAATCATATTCACGGTGCGGGGGTAGTTTATCTGCCTCCCTTTTTTCAAACACCTTAGCTAGGTCTGCATACACAGGAGGAACATAAACAGAAAGTGGTTTGGCTGTGGGTACATTAAGCAAGCCAACAGGACAAACACGAGTCATACATTCCCTTTGACAAGATTTCCCCCAGGAGAGAATCTCCAAACAACCCCAATCAATCATCGGATTGTGTTTAACCAACCAGGGGAAGCCCAAAACGACAGAGGCTGTAGGGGAGTTGATTATTTGAAAGGACAATCTTTCCTTGTGCAAGACATAACCAGTTCTTTGGTCTCATGGGTCACCAGAGGTTTCTCCAGTGGTCTACCGTCTATGGCCTCCACAGCCAAGGGAGTGACCTTTTGGATCAGAGTCAAAGATGCGGTTTTAGCAAAACTCTCATCCATAAGATTGTCAGCAGCCCCTGAATCTATCAAGGCTTTGGTAATCACGGTAGTATTACCAAAAAAAAGGGTAACCGTAATAAACGGTCTAGTAATGGGGACGTGAGGGGTAAACGACATAACACCCGAGGCCGACCCCTCTATAGGCCTTGGGTGCTGCAGTTTTCCCCGCAATTCAGGGCAGGTTCTTAGAAGATGTCCCCTTTTCCCACAGTAAAGGCATAACCCTTCCCTTCTTCGGTATGATTTTTCTACCTCAGTTAACCCAGTAACACCCAATTGCAAGGTTTCAGGGGGAGGTTGGCTAGAAGGGGGTAATGCCAGTAACGCAGTACTGGGTAAAGCAGGTAACATCTGTGTATACATACGCCTCTGACTACGTCTCTCTCTAATACGATTATCAATACGGATTATATAATCTATAAGATCATCCAGAAGGACAGGCAATTCCCTGGACGCTATTTCGTCCAGGATGTAAGTGTCAGGGTACCTGTGGTCTCTACCTCCGAAAGAGGTAGAGACTTAGCTGTTCCTCCATCCAGACGGTCTGATGGCTCCCTTCCCCGCGGTCTATCCGGTCATGCTAGGCCGGCCGCGAGGGAGTGACTGCCTTTTACAGCATCTAGGCAGGAAGTAGTCATCAGGACACTCCCCCGGAACAACCTGTCAGTCAATGGCTGCAGGACCAATCAGGACGCCTTGGGGGCGTGGTTACTGCTCTGAACAGGGTATTTAACAGAGCTTCTTTCATTAGCTCATTGCCCTGTCGTGGTTCTAGCTTGTTCTAGTCACTCAGTGCTTGTGTATTCTATTATCCCTTTTGGTTTTGACCCGGCTTGTTTACCTTACTCTGCTTATCTCTGTTACCCTTGATTCGGCTTGTCTCTCGCTTACCTGTCTTCTGTTACCCTCGACCTCGGCTTGTCTTTGACCATTCTATACTGTATTACTTACGTTAGTCCGGCCATTCTAAGGTCCGGTATACGTATCTGGCTACTGTTTGTACTCTGCGTGTTGGATCTCTGTCCCGATCCTGACATTACGACAGGGCCAATGGATCCTGCAAGTACAAACGGTCAGCTGGCTGCTCCTGATCCTAGGTTTGAAGCCATGGATCACAGAATGGATCAGATGGCGCTTGCGCTACAGGCTCTATTAGCTTGTGCCAATAACCCACCAGAGGAGATACGTAATACCCCTGTTTCTCCTGTCGGTTCAGGTCTAGAGGTAGCCACAGTGGGTGCTTCTTCTCACATTACCCCCCCAGTACGCTATGGTGGGGCTCCTGAGAAGTGTCGTGGTTTTTTAAACCAAATTAGTATCCACTTTGAATTGCAACCTCGCTCTTATCCTACAGATAGGGCAAAAGTAGGATTTATTATCACCCTACTCATTGAGAAAGCTCTGAGATGGGCCAACCCACTATGGGAGAACGATAATCCATTAGTTTATAACTATAACGCATTTGTAGCTGCTTTTCGAAGAACATTTGACCCTCCAGGTAGAAAGGTTAATGCAGCCAGATTACTGTTGCGCCTGAGACAGGAGAACCAAACACTGGTGGATTATGCACTAGAGTTCAGGTCTCTGGCGGCAGAAATCAAGTGGAATGAGCAGGCGTATATGGATGTATTTTTGAATGGCCTATCTGATGTAATCCTTGATGAGGTTGCTACCAGAGAACTCCCTGAGAATTTAGAGGATTTAATTTCGTTCATCTCTCGTATAGATGAACGTCTAAGAGAGAGACAGAACACTCGAGAGGGGAACCAGAGACCTTCTTTTAGGTTAGCTCCCGCTGTTCCAAGTCCTGACTCCACGATATCTTTGCTTACTGAACCTATGCAGATAGGGTATACCCGCCTCTCTGAGGAGGAAAGACAGCACAGGAGAAGAGAGGGTTTGTGTATGTATTGTGGAGCCAAGGGTCATTTACTCTCAAACTGTTCTAACCGCCCGGGAAACGCTCGCACCTAAGTCTCTCTAGAGGACAGGCCTTGGGTGTTTCTATTTTGTCCTCTACTCCTGATTATAAAGATCACAGGCTTCTGCTACCAGTTTCCTTAACTTGGGGGAAGGAAGTAGTAAGGGCTATGGCATTGATAGATTCCGGTGCTGCTGAGAATTTTATCGACCAAGCCTTTGCTAGTAAGAACAATTTCCCATCCCAGCTAAGGGAGACACCTTTGGCCGTTGAGGCCATAGATGGTAGACCACTACTAGACCCTGTTATCTTCGTGAGACCATACCCATTAATTTAAAAGTGGGTATCCTACACGTGGAGAATTTATCTCTTATGCTCATTTCGTCTCCTTCCGTTCCCATAGTTCTGGGGTACCCATGGTTGAAAAAACATAACCCTATTATCGATTGGGAGTTAGGAGAGATACTCTCGTGGGGCCAGGGCTGCCAGGATCGGTGTTTGTGCAAGGTTTCTCCATTAGCTAATATTAACATACCGGAGAATCCTACTCAGTCCACAGAAAGACAAATACCAGACCTTTACCTAGACTTAAGGGCAGTGTTTGACAAGAAGAATGCCGATTCTTTGCCTCCACACAGGTCATTTGACTGTAAGATTAAGCTTCTACCCGGCACTATGCCTCCGAGGGGCCATGTATATCCTTTGTCTGTTCAGGAAAACTCGGTTCTAGAGGAGTATATTCGGGAGAATTTAGAAAAGGGATTCATCAGGAGGTCTTCTTCTCCGGCCGGGGCTGGGTTCTTTTTCATTAAGAAGAAGGATGGCACGCTGAGACCTTGTATCGATTACCGAGGCTTGAATAAAATAACTGTCAGAAATGCCTATCCTATCCCACTGATTACCGAGTTATTTGATCGTCTTAAGGGCTCCAAAATCTTCACCAAGTTAGATCTCAGAGGGGCTTACAATTTGGTGAGAATCCAGCAAGGTCACGAGTGGATGACGGCATTCAATACCCGGTATGGCCATTACGAATACACTGTTATGCCATTTGGACTATGCAATGCTCCTGCAGTATTTCAAGATTTGATTAATGAGGTACTTAGGGAGTTTCAGCATGATTGTGTTATTGTTTACCTGGACGACATACTAATACACTCTAAGGAGATTGAGACTCACCATAGACAGGTCAGAAAGGTATTACACAAGCTGCTGCAACATGGTCTATATTGCAAATTGGAGAAGTGCAGTTTTGATCAGTCTCAGGTAGACTTTCTTGGATACGTGATTTCTGGGGAGGGTTTTAAAATGGATCCTGTAAAACTTCAATCTATTTTAGACTGGCCCTTGCCCAAAGGACTCAAGGCTATCCAAAGGTTTATTGGTTTTTCCAACTACTATAGGCGCTTCATTAAAGGATACTCCTCTATCATTGCGCCTATTACCAATATGACCAAACAAGGGGCTGATACTAAGTTCTGGTCTAAGGAAGCTCTGGGTGCTTTCAAGACTCTCAAGGAACTTTTTGCCTCGGCTCCCATTCTAGTCCATCCTGATACGACTCTGCCTTTCTTGCTCGAGGTCGATGCCTCTGAGACAGCAGTTGGGGCTGTTCTGTCTCAAAGGTTAGGGGTGGATAAACCGTTACACCCTTGTGGTTTCTTCTCTAAGAAATTTTCTGGGTCTGAGAGCAGATATGACATCGGGGAAAGGGAACTGTTAGCAGTCATTAAAGCCTTAAAGGAGTGGAGACATTTGTTGGAGGGGACCCTACACCCTATTACGATTTTGACGGACCACAAAAACTTGTCCTATATTGGGGAGGCTAAGCGCTTATCCTCTAGACAAGCTCGTTGGTCCTTATTCCTGACTCACTTCAATTATGTACTGACTTACAGACCTGGTTCTAAAAACTCTAAAGCCGATGCATTATCTCGCCAATATGAACCTTCTACTGTACCTGAACCAGTTCTTTCTTCTATAGTTCCGAAATGCAATATCATTGCTAATACGAATCTCAGGATTCATTCTCCATTACTGGCCGAGATCATTAAGTTGCAACATCTAGCACCTAAACAGACTCCTGCGGGCCGTCATTTCGTTCCTCCTGCTCTTCAACTGGAACTTTTACAGTGTTTACATAATAGCAAGATGGCGGGACATCCTGGTATTCGCAAAACTTACGCGTTGATCTCTAAGGACTTCTGGTGGCCTGCTTTACGGAGGGACATTGAGGAGTTCATCGCTGCATGTGAAGTTTGTACTAAAACCAAACAACCCCATACGCTTCCATGTGGATTCCTGCAACCCTTGGAGGTTCCAGAAAAACCATGGTCCTGTTTGGCCATGGACTTTATTGTCGATCTACCTATCTCTAAAAGACAGACTGTTATCCTCACCGTGGTTGACAGGTTTACTAAGATGGCACACTTCATTCCCCTGCCTAAACTCCCGTCTTCTCCCGAATTGGCAGAGATATTCGCTAAGGAGATTTTTCGCCTACATGGGATACCCTCTCAAATTGTATCGGACAGAGGCTCCCAATTTGTTTCCCGCTTTTGGAGGTCCTTCTGCTCTCAACTTGGTATTAAATTAAACTTTTCTTCTGCCTATCATCCTCAGTCTAACGGAGCTGCTGAACGTACCAACCAGAAAATTGAACAATATTTACGATGCTTTGTTTCTGAACACCAGGATGATTGGGTCGGTTTGATTCCTTGGGCGGAGTTTGCACACAACAATCTCGTTTGCGATTCTACTCATTCAAGCCCCTTCTTCATGAATTATGGTTTTCATCCGTCTATTCTTCCTTCGGATTCCCCTTCCCAGGGGGTGCCGTCGGTTGATGTTCATGTTGCCAATTTGAGGAAGTTGTGGGATCAAACTCGACAAATCCTTGTGCACAACTCTATGTTGGTCAAGAAACACGCTGATAAACGTAGAGGGGCGGCTCCGGTCTTTGTTCCAGGTGATAGGGTATGGCTGAGCACGAGGAACATCCGTTTAAAAGTGCCCTCCATGAAGTTCGCTCCTCGTTATATTGGACCCTACAGGGTGCTGACCCGTATCAATCCAGTTGCGTATCGTTTAGCTCTTCCTAATACCTTACGCATCCCGAACTCGTTTCACGTTTCATTGCTGAAACCACTCATATGTAACAGATTTTCCTCCACAATAGCCCCTCCTCGCCCCGTTCAGGTGGAGGGTCAGGAGGAGTATGAGGTTAACTCTATTATTGATTCTCGAATCTCCCGGGGGAGAGTACAATATCTGGTTGATTGGAAGGGATATGGTCCTGAGGAGAGGAGTTGGGTACCTCAGGAGGATGTTCATGCTCCCCGTCTCCGCAGGGCGTATCACTCTCGCTTCCCATCTCGTCCCGGTTCATTCCGCCCGGTGGGCGTATCTGAGAGGGGGGGTACTGTCAGGGTACCTGTGGTCTCTACCTCCGAAAGAGGTAGAGACTTAGCTGTTCCTCCATCCAGACGGTCTGATGGCTCCCTTCCCCGCGGTCTATCCGGTCATGCTAGGCCGGCCGCGAGGGAGTGACTGCCTTTTACAGCATCTAGGCAGGAAGTAGTCATCAGGACACTCCCCCGGAACAACCTGTCAGTCAATGGCTGCAGGACCAATCAGGACGCCTTGGGGGCGTGGTTACTGCTCTGAACAGGGTATTTAACAGAGCTTCTTTCATTAGCGCATTGCCCTGTCGTGGTTCTAGCTTGTTCTAGTCACTCAGTGCTTGTGTATTCTATTATCCCTTTTGGTTTTGACCCGGCTTGTTTACCTTACTCTGCTTATCTCTGTTACCCTTGATTCGGCTTGTCTCTCGCTTACCTGTCTTCTGTTACCCTCGACCTCGGCTTGTCTTTGACCATTCTATACTGTACTACTTACGTTAGTCCGGCCATTCTAAGGTCCGGTATACGTATCTGGCTACTGTTTGTACTCTGCGTGTTGGATCCCTGTCCCGATCCTGACAGTAAGCAGCCAAACCCTCCTGAAAGGCTGTAACGAGGGCATCATTATTCCAAACCACCTCAGCTGCTAGAGTGCGGAATTCGATAGTGTAATCCGCTACAGATCTGTTAACCTGTCGGACCCTAAGCAGAGCTTTGCCAGCAGAAACAACCCTACCGGGTTGATCAAATGTGCGTTTGAATGCGGTCAAAAAGTCTGCAAAGGACATTGGGGAAGCATTCTCCCACATGGGATTAGCCCATGCTAAAGCTCTCCCTGACAAGTGGTTTATCAAAAAGGCAATTTTAGTTCTGTCAGTGGGATAGGAACGTGGATTCATTACCAAATGGATGTCAATTTGATTGAGGAAACCACGACACAAAGCTGGGTCACCACTATAGCGCTGTGGCGGTGTCATATGGACTACATGAGCAGGAACGGGTACTGGAGTGGCAATGGGTTCGGGCACAGCAGCAGCCACCTCCTGGACGGCAGGCTGCAAGTGTGCAGTACGAGCCAGTATGGTCTGTAAGGCTTGAGCAAACCGATCCATACGGTGGTCCAAGCCATCCATTCTAGCCTCCTGATTAACTAAAAGCTGGGGTATGTCAGCAGGTTCCATTATGGCCCTGTTGTAATGTCACGATTCGGGGAACCCAACACGCTAACACACACACAGACACTCACAGAAAGTGTGCATTACCGGTCCTTAGAGTGGCCGGGCTAAGCACACACAGAATAGTCAGGAGACAAGCCGAGTAAGGGGAACCAGAAAACAGAATAACGAGAAACAAGCCGAGGTCAAAGGGTAGGAGAAAGTCACAAAGTCAGTATAACAAGCCAGAGAGTACGTAACCAGAAAACACACGTTCAGAATCAATACCATAAAGCAAAGACCACAACAGGGCAGGGAGGAACAGGAAAGGTAAGTATTAAAACCATCAGGTTAATTCTGATTGGATAATTTCCAATCAGAATTAACAATCACACGTGGGAGATATCTAAACCTCCCACTGTGATTGAGGCACTGTGCCTTTAATGCCGGGTCAGGTGACTGACCCCGGCGTGACATATCTTGGACAGTCTTCCAGCGTGCAGCGTCATGCATGCTGCCGCTGGGGGGCGTGGAGGAAGACGCGGGCGGCATCCGAGGCTGGAGGGATGCCGCTCGCCGAACCCACGTGGAGAAGGGGACCGCGGACGGCTGGAGGGTGAGTGCCGCGATCGGACTGCAGCCTCCCCTTGCAGCCGCCCGCGGGATCCTGACATTGGGAATTCGGACGATTAGCCGATCAGCCCAAATTGGGATGAATTTTAGTTTAGACCAATCAAAATCTCCAAGTCTAGTACTTATAGAATAATTGCGATTTATTTTGTCTCATGGGATTCTTTAAGACTTATCATGATATAATGTATATGTCTTCTTTAGGGTTTGTATATTACAAAAGACCGTGGCTGCCATCTTTTCATCCCTAGCAGTGTCTGATGAGGTCACTAACAATGAAGATGACTTTGGTTTTAAAATGTCAGTTTTATATGGCTCAGTTAATATGTTGATACATGATTACTTAATAACATGAATACCAAAGGAAGTATAGGTGATACAATATATCAGCCATTTTGAACTTGAAGTTAATTTACATGTAAGTATTCTTCATTGACTTGTAGAGCTTTATGGCAAGCACCTATAGGGCAAATGTAAAAATATGAGAAGTCAATAACAGTTGAATTTTCAGTAGAATTTGGGGAAACCACATACAACATTGTGTTGATCTATAAACCTGATTTTCAACAGGGGTTGAATAATGTTGATTATAACTGTATATGCTGATGTCTCTAAAATATCTACTAGCGTGAGATTATTGAGCTGTCATTTTTGGGTACCTATATGCTATCTATAATCTCTTTCTTTCCCCTTTGCCTGTTTTGTCTAAAATGCAAGGATTTTGCAGCAATAAAATGTGTTGCAGAGAAGTTTCCTGTTATCACCATATATTTCTGAACCTCTGTTGGAGTTATTTTGTTTATAAACTATTTCTAGTGTATTTTTGTTTCATGAAAGCATTGTGTTATGATGCAAAATCCAGCAATTTTTTTTAACAATATATTTGACAGGTTCTCTGACAATTTTATTATATGTATTATATGTTTTTGTTACATGCACTCTGTTGTTGCAAAAATGGAATTTGTTTATCCCTTCATTTTGCTTACACTATGCAATGTATCACAATACACAAGACTGATCTTTTATGCTATTTCATTTGTTAGCTAATCTTCCCATCTCACATTTTAATGTTGTGAAGTTAAAGCATTCTGTAGGGAAGGGGTTAATTACTCTAATACAGTCACACATTCGGCTTCATGTAGATTTGTGCATTAAGTGAGATTAATTATGCTTGTTAATTACCTGCAGACTCAGTAAGGAACAATCAGGTACAGGATCCAAAATGATATCCGCCTCCATATGTGCAGCACAGTGGGAGGGGGGTCGAATGCCAGAACTGGACTCTCCCCATCTGTAATTATTCTGTTAAGAAAGGAATTGACAGAACTTGAATTG